>NC_056746.1:717335983-717478483 GCF_019279795.1 Protopterus annectens | reverse complement strand
CATGAAATATTTAACTAATGTCATTCAATCAAAGTGGCAGTGTCATACTGAATAAGACACTAGTAAGCAGGTGTAAGCACAAATAAGCAGTGGTAAACACATGTAAGTACCAGTAAGGAAGTCTGAGTGCATTTGCATAGGTGTAAGCAGTGCCCAGCATAGGAAATATATATAATTATGTAGATATATGTGCATGTGTATGTACAGATATATATATATATATATATATATATATATATATATATATATATATATATATATATATGAAGAATGAATGTCGTGACAATAAAGAATACAAAAAGAATGAGAAGACATTCAACAGCAACTCCAGTATTATTTAGTGCTGTCAGCGTATTTCATATCAAGCTGGGTAGAGGTGAGCAAAGCACGGTTATTCACACCACAGACAGGAAACTACCAGTGGGAGTAACATTGTCGATCTGCTAACAAACAATAACAGGGTAGTCCCTCTTGGGACTGCCCAAAAATTGCTAGGATGGTTGGACCTCCGACCATTACAAAAGCAAGGGAAGGTATGTTCAAGGACTAAATGCTGGGTGAGCCTGATGATACATGGGTTGGGACAACATACTTGTAGGGTCCCTAACTCTGGGGAGAGGGCAATGTGTGTCATGGCTGTCATAGCAACCGGTGAATGGATGGTTTGCGTGTATGTTGAACTCGAGTGGGGTGGAGGAACCATGGGTTTGAAAATATGGATCCAGGCGTGTCAGGGTTGCATGACCTGGTTATAATTGCACCACCTCATGGAGGTCAGTGAGTTTGTTATAAGCATATATGCATATACGCATGCATACATCTATATGTAGAAGTACATTCCCTGTAACACATTCATTCCTTTTGCAGACATAAATAGCATGAAAGTGCCCCTACAAATCTCTACAGTAGATAGAATAATAGGTTGTACATAAGAGGGAAGGGACGAATCTGCAAAAATGCAGAAGTGTGCACATTGTCCGAAGTCAGTGCTGTTCTCAAAAAATCAAATGTGAAGACTTTCTCACACATGGAATCATTCCTGTGATCTGCCTGCTATGACAACGCCAATCACTAAACTGGTCCTATTTGTAATATAATTTTGCCGAACTCGTACATTATTAGCCCTCATGGGTAATGTGTGCTTTACCACATAGTCATAATTATTAATTTATTGTAGTGTCATGTTAACGGGAGTAATGATGTAATGAAGTATAGAGTCTAATCTTGAAATAAAGACGTGTGTCTCAGGTGGGACAACCCAAAAATTGTGAATAGTGTCCTATTGATCACTCATTTCACCAATGTGTGTGTACTACACTTTTGGGAAGTCTGAAGATATGTGGAGTGAGTTAACCCATGGGATGGGTCTACAGGAGTAGTGAGTGGCCAATGTATAATGGTGTGCATACACCATGTATCCAACTGGAGAATGGATGAATGCTGTGTCAGTGAAGTGTTGGGGTGGGTGCTTGGGGAACTAGGATCCATGAGTATATGGGTATATATGAAAATGAAGCAGCACAGCAATAGTGTAGTGGTTAGAGCATCCGCCTAATGAACAGACATTCCCGTTCTGCATCCCACTGCAGCACATACCATTGGTAATCTGTATATGAACATATTTTGACATCTGTCTGCTGTATAATCTGCATAATAACAATTAAAAGTGAACTGGAGCGAAGTGTCAGCGTCATAATGAATAAGGCACTAATAAGCAGGTTTAAGCATAAATAAGCAGTAGTAAGCATATATAAGCACCAGTAATAGTGTTTAAGTGCATTTGCGAGGTGGTATGCCTTGCCTTACATATATATATATATATATATATATATATATATATATATATATATATATATATAGCTTCAGATATATAAATATATACATATATATATATATATATATATATACACACACATATATATATATATATGTATATATACATATATATATATATATATATATATATATATATATATATATATATATATATATATATATATATGTGTGTGTGTGTGTGTGTGTGCGTAGATATACACAGATATACAGCTATGACAGGAAACAGCACACAAGAATGACATATGTTCACAGGCTATGCCAATGGAAGTGAGGGGCCCAATCAAGAAACATGTAACATGTAGCATGACCTCCCCCCCCAGACAGACAGAGGAAACATACACACAAGCCCACAAACAATGTAAATAGTCCACTGCTCCCCAGACCACAGGCAAGATACAAGGGAGGGACAGAGTGCACCCGTGAAATCTAATCTTGGAACAGACAGGAGCGTCCCTTGCGGGATACCCCAAAAATATACATATAACCAAAGGAAGCTGATACGATGACCATTCTGGCTGGGGTGTGTACATACCCTGAATACAAGGGTGGGAAAGCCTGATGACCCATGGGTCAAGCAATGTACGTCATGGGTCCCGTGTAGTGGAGAGTGGGCAGCATGTAGTGGTGTGTTCAGACCCGACCTGCACACAGAGTAAGGATGGGTGCAGTAGAGGAGGTGCGGGTGGGGGAACAATGGGTAGCTAGATATGGGTCTAGGTGTGCAGGTGTTGGCTGATGTGGGTCTATATGGACAGCTGCAGGGATGTGAGCAAAAGTGCTCATTAGGCAGAGGTGTCACCCAATGAGCAGCCACACCCGCTATGAGTTCCACTGCAGCAAAGTCTAATCTACATGGCAGAGAACGGAATAACCATATGTAGATGTATATATGTAGAGGAATGTGTGTGCATATCTACCCATAGCTACATGGAGATATACCTCTCCCTCTCCCTCTCTGTAGTACAAATGTATACATACAGCAACAGAATACATATACATACCCACATATGGCTATATACATATGCAGACACCCATACACCCATATGTTGTTAGATATACATAGCAATATATAAATATATACATGTATGCATTCATATACAGATATATCTGTATATAGTAATGTATATATATATATATATATATATATATATATATATATATATATATATATATACACACACACACACACACACACACACACACACACACACACACACACACACACATATATATATTTATATATGTGTGTGTGTGTGTGTGTGTGTGTGTGTGAAAATATACACATGTAAATAGCTAGACTACGATACAGCAGTTATGAATTACATATGTTCACAGGCCGTGCAAATGGGGGTGAGGGGTCCAATCAACAAACGTGTAACATGTAGCATCAACCACCCCCACCTAGACAGGTGAAACATGCAAACCCACGATATAAGTAAACACATCACTGCTTCCCAGACCACAGGCAGGATACTACCAGTGGGAGAGACCTGCCAGGTCTAATCTTGAAACAAAGACAAATGTCCCTTGTGGGACACCCCAAAAATTACTGATCATCGGAGTCAGTCCCTGAAATGATTCATCAAACCAGGCTGTAGACGTACATGGACCAGTAGATTGTAGAAGCCTGATAACCCATGGGTCGACACAATGTATGACATGGGTCCTGACACATGGAGAGTGGGCAGTGTGTAGTGGTGTGGTTAGACCCCACCTACACCCACAGTAAGGATGAGTGCTGTAGAGGAGGGGCAGGTTGGGGAACTATGGGTATGCAATTATGGGCCTAGGCATGCAGGTGTTGGCTGGCGCAGTTGTATTAGGACTGCCCCGGGGATGTAAGTAATATTCCAAAATGGGCAGAGCTTATACACATACCTCTCAACCCCTAAGAGCAAAACCACTGGACAGAACATAAACTGTTGGGGGACGAAATAGGGACAGAAAGCACATATTCCACTTACTACCTTAGAAAGCTGATAGAATAATAGGTATGCATTAGCATGACTTGGCTGAAGGATGTGGGGTCCTCAACCCAATTACTTGTCTGTATTTAATGGTGTCAACTCCCAGGTATTTACCAGACAGGTGCAGATTGTAACAGGAACACACCAATAGTATGAAGCAATCTCTGGACAGGCCACAAATTCTGTAAAGTCAACTAACATGCTTACGCCTAATGGGCAGCCATTCCCGATATGGGTCGCACTGCAGCACAGTCCAGGTTAAATGGCTAAGTACGGTATGACCATATGTGTCATTGCATAACCCACTACACAACATCTACGAACACATGGTTGCAACACCCCACTGTATGCATGTAAGCCAATGTAATAGGCATCACAAGGTATTATTGTAGTCCTCACTCCCACCCAGGGGTGTGAGTGTCAGATGCAAACACCAAATGCAGTGCATTTGCAAGTGCATTAGCAAGCGGGTGTAAGCCTGTTTTGCCACCGGTATGCAAGTATCACACTTGTGAAGCAATGCAAAGGCTAACTGAGTATAAGAAACTGTAACCGGAGATTAGCATTGCTTAGCTCCATGCAAACCTGCACACACCCACTCACAACTGCTTTAAAGTGCCTTAATCACTCTGTACCCAACAGCTCGTGTTTTGGCCAGCAACAAAATAAACAGCCTCTGCAAGGCTAGTACTCAGGACCCTGTACATCACAGTCACAGTAGTTAACCACTACGCCATGATAACAATACATATAAAGGCGGTATCAGCAAACTAACCCTCACCACAGGGAAATCAAATCAAACATGTGAACTGAATCTATGTACAGTGTAATGTTCTATAACCTGCCACAGACTATAAATATGTGAATTAGAGTACTGCAGTAAACATAGAGTTGAGGTGTCACTGTAATAAAGTTATGAAGTCCCCAGGACCCCATACAGTGTATGTACACATGAATGATGGATACCAGACACATATATAACCTGTAATGAAAAGACATAGCTTAGCCTTTTAGAAACTGACCAATTACAGAAAAGTACGGGAATCCGGCCCTACTTAAATCGAAGAGGCAGGAATACGGCTCATAACTGGTTGTAGCATCCCTCTGCAGACAGAAGGGCTGGAGTGGGAGAAGGCACTCACTTTAGACCGCAGTGCTGGAGCATCCAGGAGTCCAAATTCATGGTATGGCTTCTGGTAAAGCACCATGACAGGAGACTACTGCAGGGCCAATACCAGGGCTTGCAGTAAAAAACAGAGGCATGGGACAGACTCGCCCGTGATCTCACTATTGCCACAGGTATCCCCAGACTGGTGAGCAGGTCAGGCACCACCATGCAGACCTGAAGGGGTGGAGTGTGGATGTCCTGGAACAGTGGATCCAGGAAGTAAGGCAGATGCGGAATGCCCCAGAACTGAGTAAGTACTCCTTCCCCTCCGTAGTTAATAATTGCCTAGCTTGTATATACTATGGATAGGTATGGCTAAATATCACTGTACTTCTCTGACAGCTGCAGATGAGCGTGCTGTGAACCAGCAAGCCTATGATGCTAGCCTGCAAAGGATGCATCGTGAGGCAGGTTAGTAAATAGCCTGCATGTACTGTCATAACAAATAAATGTAACAGCCTCAGAAAGTGTTGTACCAGTATACAGATTTGTGTAATATGATGTGAATAAAGGTGTAATCCCTGCATTGCTTCTGTTTACTCTGCAGTCATATGTTGTTGTACTGTTGCAGTTATTAAATAGTACTGTTGTAGTAAGCAGTGTTACCCACACTGTGGTATGCAGATAAACTGTGTATGAAGTGCTGTATAACTATGTTGGAAGTGCAAACAGATCAGTCATATTAGACTAAATACATTGCAAAGCCTCATAAAAATTGCCTGATAGCATAGTGTACATTGATCTTAACTGCAATGCTTTTGTCACACACAGCAGGGCTTTGGATCCCTGGAGTGCCAGTGAGTTGTATGCATAATCATTCCACACAACTGCACACAGTTTGTTAGAATGTTCAGAGAGAAAGCTGTATGCATATATACAGTTAACAACTGTACAGATTATGCTAGAATGCTCAAATAGAAAGTGGTATGCCTATTCATACCCCTCAACTGTTCCAACCAGTCCAGTCAACTGTTCCAATCTGCCCAGTATGTCCTGATAAATGGCCCACATCACCTGCCTTTTGCCCTGTTCCCCTGACAAATTAGTGTGATGATCCAAGAAATGTAGGCAGCTGTAAATGACATATAACTGATAGTCAGACTTGTACATAGTCAGAGAATGTGCATGCAAACATACCTGTCATCCCCGCATCTCACCCAAAGTGTATGACAGCAGTCAGCAGTCTCAAAGCATGTTGCATTACACCTGCATCTTGTCAAGCCAGTACATAATACTAATCTACAAACATACCATTGTACAATATAATGCCATTGGGTAGTGTAATAATACATGTAAGGGACAGGCCACTGCAGTGACTACAAATGTTGTGAAAACTACAAGGATTTATTAGTTGTTAATTGAACTCTCTTTCTCTCTCACCCCTACCATATGTGCCAAAATAACCAATTTACACAACTCATTTGGTATGTCTACACTCCTAACCTTTGTTGGGACATATGTCCTATTGGTTTATAAATATTCACATCTGTTTCTATGCATGTGTCATGTTAAAATACCCCCATATTGGTGTCCTGTTGCCATCAATGAAACCTGCATGTTGTTGTAATGGCCACTATTTACCCATATATGCATGTGTTCTGCCTGCTCTGCAACTATTTTATATCTGGTGCCCTGGGTCATGGGAATACCTATGCATGCTGTTATAACTAATTGTGAATGCTGTTGACTATTACTAACCCATATCTGCATTAAACATGCTACAACATAGCTCATATGGAAAGGCCGGTCCCAGCAGATCCACCTGTCCCACCTCAGCTGGCCATGGCACCAAGCACCAGCACATCTAGGGCCCAGCCTGGGACCTCCTCGTCCATTGGCCCTGCACCACTTTTGAGTGGAACCGCTGCAGGGGATGGAGCTCAGCCCCCCCTGGGAGTGGGAGCAGACAGGAACCTGTCACCCATGGTACAGTCCAGGCTGTGGTGCGTAAGGGAGCTCGACAGGGAGATTCGAGACCACCTATGCCTGCTTGGGGTCCGAGTGGCACAACTAGAGGGTGAGCCTGCTCCTCCTACACAGACCCCATCACAGCCACCTTCTGGGCTGTGACGGTGCAGTGGTGACTACCCATGGGTGGGGACCTCAGTCCCACTATATCCATTTGTGGGCTCATTGGCTTGCGACTTCCAAACACCCCCCCCATCCAAGGTGTTTCCCCCCACATGTGTCGTATACTGCCCCTGTATGTGTCTTGTTTGTCTTATCTGTCATCCTACCCAACCTATCCTCCCTGATCATACCTACTCTCCTTCCCCAACATCCCACTCTCACCTAAAAGTAAAAGAAAAAAGGGGCAATCAGTCCCTGCAAAAAAGCACGCCCCATACATAGCTGTCCATTTTGCACATGTGTCCACTGGACACATGTAAACATTTCTAACTGGCATCACAACATACTATTGTTGTCGTCACCCCTCTCTCAGGGTTGTGAGGGTCCAAATATACCGCCAAGTTTATTGCATATGCACAGCCGTTGCTGTAGAAAACATGGACAGCTATAGACCTTCTCTACACCCTTCCTGCACATACCTAGCTACCTTGCCTACTGTCTTTCCCTCTTTGTGCCCCTTTTTCACCACTTTACTATCACCCCTTTTTTTCTTTTCTTTTAAAGAAACTAACGCGGTGATAAGCGGGAGTAAGCACTTTTAAGCTGCAGTGAGGGGGTTACAGCCTGTTTGCACAGGGCTAAGCACTGCCTACATAGGTTAAGCAATCAAGAAGATAACTGAGTGTAAGGAACTGTAATCAAAAGTAACCACTGCTTACCATCACGCAAACTCGCGCACACCCACTCACAACTGCTTAAAAGTGCCTTAATCACTCTGTATCCAACGGCCTTTGTTCTGCCCAGCAACAGAATAAACAGCTTCTGCAAGGCTCGAATATATAGATATATCAAGAACATACCATGTGACAGCAAAGCAGTAAAAAAGAATGAAAAGGGAAACACCAATAACTCCTGTATTATGTAGTGGTGTTGCCCTATGTAATATCAAGACTCCCTCAGACAGACATGTGTCATTAATACATGCAAACATTTGTACATTGCCCAAATACATTACTTTGAGCATTTCATTTACATTAACAAAACTGTTCCTGTCCAATCATTATGTGAGAACTGTACTCTTGCAAGGTGCTGTGTGCAACATCATCATTAAAAAGTTAAATGGGGTAACCATAGAGGGACTGGCAGTGTCTTGTGTACAATGGGGTCATCTGCATCAAGTGTACCTGGAACCTTTAGGAGTCATGTGCATACCAGGATCATGTGCCTGAGAGAGGGGGTGAGGACAACAGTAGTATGTTGTGATGCAAGTTTAAAAGGTTACATGTGTCCAGTGGACATGTGTGAAATGGACAGCTATGTATGGGGCAAAAATTGTTCTGGGAACAGATTGGCCTTTTATTTCCATTTTCTTAAGGTGAGAGTGGGATTTTGGGGAAGGAGAGTAGGTATGCTCGTGGAGGATAGGTTGGGTAGGATGACAGACAAGACAGAATACAGGGGCAGTATATGACACATGTGGGGGGATACACCTTGAATGGGAAGGGGTGTTTGGCAGTCACAAGCCCATGAGCCCCCAAATGGAAACAGTGGGACAGACGTCCCCACCAATGGGCAGCCACCACTGCACCTTCACAACTGCAAAGGTGGCTGTGCTGGGAGCTGTCTAGGAAAGGCAGGCTCACCCTCTAAATGTGATACTCTACCCTCGAGCTGGTGTAGCTGGCCTCATAACCTCTTACTGAGCCCCCTACACACCACAGCCTGGACTGTATGATGGCTGACAAGTTCCTGTCTGGACTTGCTCCCGGGGGGGGCAAGCCCTATCCTCAGTGGCGGTTCCAACAGAAGGTGATACAGAGCCAACAGAGGTGGAGGTCCAAGGCTGGGCCCCAGACATGCTGGTGCCCGGTGCCATGGCTAGCTGAAGTGGGTCAGGTGGTTGCGTCGGGAACACCAATCCCATACAGCCTATGGTGTCGCAGTTTTAACACAGATAAGGCTTAGTAATAGTCAACAGCATTCAGGATTACTTATAACAGCATGCATTGATATTACCATCAACCCAAGACAACAGATGTCATACATTTGCAGAGGAAGAACAACACATGCATATATACTGCATGACATCTGTCCAAAGCATAGATGACTTGTGACTGCAGCTATGAACAGTGGCCCACTATTGGCATGTCACTGTAATAACCTCAAACAGTGACTGTCATACTACTATTTCATGTGACGTATGTTCAATCAGGGATGCGATTGCAGTAACTCTCATCACTGTCACTGTGTATGGACTGCATTCCTCACACTATGCTTCTGCAGTTCACAGATGTGTGTTCTGTGAGTAACATAAGAAACAAATGGTTCCACACAATGACCAGTCCACGGATGACCCTGCAGATGGGGGTTTCCTCACAAACAGAGCACTGTCTTGTCAGTTAATAAAACATGCAGACTAGCCATTACAACACACAACTTATTAAATTGGCAGTAGTTTGAATGAAGCATAGCTACACTTACATGCTGTAGTCATGTCTGGCACATCACCCTCCTGTCTTTAGGCTATTTTCTACTGTGTATGTCATTTGAGGAATATCCAGATTTCATCTGTGATGCTGTTTACCAAACACCAGATCCAGGTTCCACTCACAGTGACTGTCATGGGCAAACACCAACATGATGTTCCTAGATATTGTACTGTGTTTCCACGCAATTGGCTATGGGAATGTCACCACAGCTGTTCCACATGCAATCAGCTAGAGGAGGACTGCAATAGGTGCAGAGGCCATCACCTGATCATGACCATCACTTACAAAACACAGGCTGCTGCTGAGCAGGTGTACATCTCCACATCGACCAGAGAACATGTGTGAGGGACAGACAGAGACAAAGTACATCAGAGAAGGGCTGGGAGACTAAAACCTAAGCATTGTCTGTCACATACCTACCGGTACAGGGGTTCAGACCCCTGACTGACTAGCCATCACTATTACAAGTGCATGCAGTTACTCCACATGCCACATAGCTGACATGTTGGTGTGCTGTAAGAACATATATGTGTGCTGGTGAGTGACATCTGCAACAGAGATATAGTAGATATACATTAGGTATAGCAGACATGGCTGTCCACATGAACAGATGTCATTGTCAACACAACCACACTCTCTAAGGGACTCAGACACATTGACACACTTTGGCAGGCTGTTTAAGTGTACCTGGTTTGCCTGGCACATGTGTACACAGACTGTTATCATCAGATGTGCCAACCCTGGACTGGTGTGGCAAGACCTGCTAAAAGACAGCAGGTTGACCCTGCACCTGCATTGATAGCATGATACAGGTATTTCCTGGTGTCAGTAGCATTTGTCCATACAGGGCATGTGTGTAAGGCATTGTATGTCCTTTGTGGATCACATTTGATGGCACCACATATGTTGCAGGTGTCCAGTGGGGAACATAGCAAAAGCGCATTGTCCTCAATTATGTGCCTATTGTACTGGTGGACAGGGTGCCATCCCCTCTGCAGCCCACTGCATTCACACCATGCCTACTATCTATCAACAATGTGCAGGATGCTAGCAACGTAGCAGGATTTTCTAGACAGGTGTGTTTGTGTATGACACATGGGTTCAGACTGTATTCTGGGTAATAGTAGGGTTGCTTACTTTGTTCAACGGGCCTTTTGCCAAATGTAGGGTTATGGCTTGCCAAAACAGTCTCTTGGCTGATTGAAATCTGTAATCCTTGTGAGGTGGACATTGTGACATATAATATGGTCACCATATAGGAATACTACAAAAAACGCTCCTCAACATGTCCAGTGGTTAGACACTCACAACCACCTCCACACAGGTTCTGACTGTCAAACACACACACAGAGTCTTGGAATAGAACTCCAACCTGACTGTTTTATCACACTACAGCATTACGCAGTTATAGCACATGCTACCAAGATTACTGGGCTACCCTATCCTCAAAGGTATATTTCACAAGGAATGACATTAGCAGGGTTACTAAAGTAGGGCAATTCGAATTTCCTGCAAGTGAGTAGTCCAAAATGCATTGTTCACAAAAACAGACAATGAGACACACACAACTGACATGTGTGGTTATAGAACCCATGACCAAGATCTATATTACACTACTGAATGGAGATGTTATAGGATGCACCATGAGAATTACTAGGGAGCTTGTTCCCCAGAGGTGTATTTGACAAGAAATGACATCAGCAGGATCACCAATGTAGGGCATTGTAAATGTCCTGTGAGTGAGTATGCTATAATGCATTGCTCCCTACACAGACATTGAAGCACACAGAAAACATACATAACTGCCATGGTTGCGGATGGAACCCTACCACAGTTCTAAATCACACTCCAGCAGTACACGGTTACCCAATGCACTACAGAGATTACTGGGTTACAGAAATCCCAGAGGTGTATTTCTAGGTGGGTGACATCAGCACCCTTGCCAAAGTTGAGTATGTGAATTGTAAGGAGTGCGCATACTCTAAAAAGCATTGTTAGTTTATCACACAACAGCATTAGCAGTTACAGTATGCGCTACAGAAATTGCTAGGTTACAGCAGTCCCAGAGGTGTATTTCTAGGTGGGTGACATCAGCACCTTTGCCAAAGTTGAATATGTGAATTGTAAGGAGTGTGCATACTCTAAAAAGCATTGTCCCCTTCTTATGCAGACCGACACACACACACACACACACACACACACACACACACACACACACACACACACACACACACACACACACACACACACACAGTTGGCAAATCTGGGATTACAACACCTACCAAACTAGTTTATCACACTATAGCATTACGCAGTAACAGGACATGCTGCAGAAACCAAATTAGTTTATCACACTACAGCATTATGCAGTTACAGGACGTGCTACAGAAATTATTGGGATACAATAGTCCCAGAGGTGTATTTCTAGGTGGGTGACATCAGCACCCTTGCCAAAGCTGAGTATTTGAATTGAAAGGAGTGTGCATACTCTAAAATGCATTGTTCCCTTCTCAGGCAGACAGACACACAGTTGGCAAATCTGTGATTACAACACCTACCAAACTAGTTTATCACACTACAGCATTACGCAGTTACAGGACATGCTACAGAGATTACTGGGTTACAGCAGTCTCAGAGGTATATGTTGAGATGGGTGACATCAGCATGAGTGCCAAAGAAGGGCATTTCAAGTGTACTGAGAGTTGTACATGTCTTTTACCTGTGTGTACCCACTTCTTACTGTCGCAAAAACACATTTACACCTGCTTAAAAGTGTCTTATTCAGTCCTAAATGACATTATCATCAACCCTTGCTGGTCTTGAACCCTGGACCATGCATACCAAAGTCACTGGGCTTACCACTAAGCCATGTGGGGTGTATGCATGCTTCATGATTTTTATAATACACATTTTAATACAGGTATTCCACAGTACTGAAAACAAATGGGACAGTCACATTGTGTACATATGTACAATACTCTTGAATGTACTGTAGTCTGTGAAACAACATAGACAAGTCTACATATGTACAACTGTTATAACTAAATAGTAAATACATATATATATATATATATATATATATTTATATATATATATATATATATATATATATATATATATATATATATATATATATATGCATATACACAGACTCAGCTATAGCCATATATATAAACATGTCTGAACACCTTTTGTGACACAGAAGAGTTCCAAATGAATTGACGTGTACACAAAACAGAGGCAACTCTTGTTTTATAACATTTAAATGTTAATCAGTTCACCAGAGAAGGGATGGTTGTTGTGTATGTGGAGTTTGGGGTGGGGAATGATGGCTAAGGAAATATACCCCAGGGATTGTGGAATTTGGGTGGGGGAATGATGGGTATGGACATACACCCCGGAGACCACATCTGTGTCACTGCTTGACAGTGGCACAGGAAAATAACATACCCAACAGTAGTCATTCTTGACTGTCTATTCTTTTCTATTCCTAACTATGTAATAATTTGTAGACTCCACTCACCACAGATGACTACCATGGTGTGCAGCATGTTAAAACACATAACGCATGTGTATGCCTGGCTACAGGGTAGTCACACAAACACACACACTTGCCAGTATTGTGCTTACAAGTCTTGCCTATGTAAAAATAACTAGTAGAGTGGTATGCAGTTGGGATATGTGCCACAGAACCCATGCAATTACACTTACTCTGATTCAGATTCTGAGCTGGGTGACATCACAGGACTGATTACTTGCAGAGGGGAGGGAGGAAGGGTGGTTTAGCAGATGACAAGTATAAAGGCCAGTACAAAAGGTGGTTTCTGTTTGGAAAGCAGTAAAACCCACTGTCATGACAGGATGCAGACACAAATACACACAACCACACGGTGACATGCACACACACACACACACACACACACACACACACACACACACACACACACACACACACACACGCACACATACACACACACACACACATACACACACACAGTTGCCAGTGGTGGGATCAGAACTCCTGCCTATCTACAGATCATTATTACAGTACTACACAGTTACAAGACATGACACAGTGATTACACATTTTATGGCCATCAGAATGCCCTTCTAAGATTGAGGATGTCAACAGGGATACTGACAGTTAAGATGTACATAGCTGTAAACCACAGGGATACTGACAGTTAAGATGTACATAGCTGTAAACTGGTGTATTTAAATAGGAGTCCATTACAACCTGTATGCACAAACAAGACACATCATCTGCAGCTAAGACATAGGTAAGCCTGAGAGGTATAGTGTAGCACAACAAGCCCTGAACTGGAGTATGTCCATCTGTGGAATGGACAGCTAATATCACTATACAGTGGTCATGCTCATACACATAGAATCACAGGACTTGTTTGGATGCATTGACTCCAATTACACAAGGTCACAGTGGGCATGCTCATACACTTAGTAGCACAGAGCCATTTGGGATGCACTATGACTACAACTACACAAGGTTATACTGGGCATGCTCATACACTTAGAAACAAAGGGCTTGTTTGGACGCACTGACTCAAATTACACAAGGTGGCAATGGGTACGCTCATACACTTAGTAGTACAGGGCTGTTTGGGATGCACTCTGATTCTAACCACACAAGGCCACAGTGTGCATGCTCATACACTTAGATGCACAGAACATGTTATAATGGACTCCTATTGTAAACACACAGGTTTGCAGCTATGTACATCTTAACTGTCAGTATATATGCACATCATACAGGTTTACTACCAGATATCTGTATGTGGCCCGTAAATTATATATCTGCGTCTGTGCTGTGTGATACACATGCATACATGTATATGAAGTACTGCCATATATATGTGATGTATATACAATCATGCATGTGTGGAAGTGACAGACAATAGGTTAACTAGGACACACAGGTGGATGCTAACTACAGCATGTGTCACACACATTGCTGCCCTGAAAGGCATACATTGATATCAGGTTGTGGACAGTGGCATTATACTTAGAACAGTGGCATGTGCAAGCATAATATGTGAGCCCCATTGTCTAATGGTACTAAGGTGCAGGTGTAAAGATGACCTTTCCTGGCTGTGTTAGTAGTTGTCATTATTAGCAGGACTGCTCCACTAAGCATATCTGACATTGATCATCTACACAATGTCTGGTGCTGTCCATCACCTTAGATGCAGCATTTGATGCCAAGCACAATAATGCCACTTGCAATGATGTCATGGTACGAGTGGCAACTGCTTGACCAAAACAATGAGCCAATGTCCTGCTGTAATTATGATGTTGTCCAGTGTCTGTCATTCCGGGATATCATGATTGAAAGAAGACATGCCTTTGTCACAGAGCACATGCATCCATGATTCAAGGGAGTGTGGATAATACCTAGGTCGCATTTACCCACATAGTGGCATTCCAAGAAAAAAAGTCATAAATGCAGAAGTAACACCCTGACACCTACAAGACAATTGCATTGGATGCTTATGCTAACCAGTGCTAGATGTGTGGCTTTCGTAATCCAGTTGCTCAATGTAGAACCTACAATGGGGAATACTGACATCTGTGCAGTGAGGAACACCTGGCTGAATGCTCTGTAGTGCACAATAGCACTACCACCATATAACTCAGATCCAGACATGTGGGCCATAACACTGGTATGGACCACTCCAGGTGGTAGTGTCCACATATTCATAAAGGCTACTCACAAGTAAAGACCACTACTGTGACATAATTCATCACAGATTAGTCAGGTACAGGTGACAGTGGCAAAAGTTGCATTCTAGGTTGTATCCTCATATGCATCCGCCACCATGTCCTCAGACTACCAACACACATCCATACATGTAGTATGAAATAGTATGGTAGAACACCAAATAACCTTTGACTGGTGGACTGTACCTAGCCCTACATCAACTGTACAAAGTACCCATGTACTGACACAGTTGCATAATGTGTTATGCAATGCAATAATACCACTGTTTGTAACCAGGTCAGTTGTACACATACCAGGGTCCCTCGTATGTTGTCAGCATTAACACAGTTGACTGTTGTTGTACACCAGTAAACAACACCCTCATGGTTGGATATGACCTAGATGTACCTGCCCTGGATATGTACATCCCACACTCATACAACATAAATGAAAATATCATAGCTGTTGTTGACCTTTGTACATACAGGTGGCTACATTCATTACATACACATGCACATGAAAGATAGGTCCATGGCTGCTGAATGCTAACAGTACATATGGTTTGATATCTATGTTGACAGAAGTAATATTCCCTCTCTACTGGTCACTCATGACACCTATCATATCATACAACAACCCATGTGGCATGTATGTCATTAGACATGTCCACCAAATGCAATGCCTACAAACATACCCAAATAACAGGATCATAGGACCTAGACACATAGCCTGTATTGATAGACTCAGGGAAATACAGCTATGCTCTGTATGCTCCTGAGTAGTTACAGGTGATATGTCCATGACATGCATAGTCATGTTTGCCCACAGCTCCTACATATACCCCATGTCAACAATTGCAAGCCATGCATGCTGTGTGCTGTCTAGACATTAACCTTATTACCACAATAGCCAGAACATGCTGGGGTGAGATGTTTACAAGCCACAGACCTTGCACATGCTCAAATAAGTGTAATGCCTAGCTCAAACAGAGCACATTGCTGGCACTCTTCAAGTAATCATGAGGTGTGTGTGGCAAATATGATGTGTGTGTGGCAAATATGATGTGCTCACTGTTGACCATTACAGTGCCCTGACTTCACAGTGGAACTGTCAACTAATAGTTTGTGGGATCATGACATGGAATATTGCTGTGTGTGTGTGTCTTGCTGATGTGCTGTTGGCATAAATGTACACTTGGCTACTCAGTGAAAGTGGTTGTGTGTCCTAACAGTACATTAATACAACATCCATTATGGTGTAATGCTCAGCTAGGTTTCATACATGGTATGGGGAATGTGTGGAATGTATCCTCTTGACCTGCTAGTCCACTTACTGATGGAGACTGCATATGTGTACATGTATCGATGTGTGTTTAGATTCCATGTGTGTGCAGTGTCTGATGTTTGAAAGTGACGGTTGTCTTAGTACATCATGCAGTTGCAATGCAGCCTCAACATTGCCAACTGTATATGTTGATATGCTCAAAGTACAGTAAGCTGTACTTTAGGTATGGTCAGATGTTTAGACATAACTACTAAGTGGTGGGTCTACTTTGCAGATGAGTGATTACTGAGGACAGCTCAGAGGTGTGTTACAACCATTCCTACAATAACCTGTGTAACTTCTAAGCTATGGTTTTGTTAATTGAAGGGGAAGACACACAACATAGAATGCAGTAAGGGTGACACTGAAGGCAAACCTCTTGACACCTGGAACAGTAACACTTCCCCTGTGCATATATTGTGCATATATTGGCACAGTTGGCAAAGGAAAGAGTCAGTATGCTTTGTAGCATGTGTGATAGTGCTGTTGTTCTGTAATACCTATCATGAGATAGGCAGGTTTTTGATTCACAGTACTGGCATGTGTGTGTGTGTGTGTGTGTGTGTGTGTGTGTCCATGTATGTCACGTATGGTGGGGAATACATTCAAATGTTTTTTCACTCTCCCGTACACTGTTATAGACATCTGTACAGAGTGAAGTGTAGAAAGCAAGACATAGGCAGGTGTTTGAGTCACACACATGTCAAGTGTCTGTATGTGTGTGACATAGGTACATATCTTTGTGAATGCTGCAGTGTGTGTGTGTGTGTGTGTGTGTGTGTGTGTGTGTGTGTGTGTGTGTGTGTGTGTGCGTGTGTGTATGTGTGTGTGTATGTATGGCTGTCCAGTCCCTGGAGTGAGGCTGTATTTTACTACAATGAAATGATAAGACACCCTACCCCATCCACTCAATGCAATCTAGTATCCCTGTTGATGTCATCAATCTTAGAAGGGGATTCTAACCGCCCGCAAATATGTACGCCCTGGGGTGAGGCTTGTTGTTACATAGCCTACTGATGAACCACCCTCCCCACATACACTCACCGCAATCTAGTATCCCTGTTGATGTCCTCAATCTTAGGCCATTCTGACTACCTGTACATGTGTAATCTCTGTGATGCTTCTTGTAATTGCGTAGTACTATAGTGATATTTGCACATAGGCAAGGGCTCTCATCCCAACACTGGAAACTGTGTGTGTGTCAGAGTGTGTATTTCTGTGTCTGTGAATCCCTGAGTGTGGGTGTGTACTGTGTCTGTAAATCCCTGTGTGTGTATGCATCCTGTCATGAGAGTGGGTATTACTGCTTCCCATTGACAAGTCACCTTTTCCTCTGGCCTTTACCCTTTTCATCTGATAAACCACTCTTTTACCTCCTCCCCACTCCAGGTAACTATACCTATGATGTCACCCACTATGGATGTGACGGCTCTGGCTACAGTAGCTTATTACACAGCTATCATGCTTTTGGATCATTAGATCAGTAAACATGTTTGAAACTTGGGAGATTTTAACTGTGATATGGAAGCTACAAAGTGCATGCAGGTTTTGTCATACAGACCTGTGAGTAGTCTACATTTACATATGGGACAATAACCACAAACACTGACATCCCCCGGCACATGCAATTACACCTGAAAGAGGAAGGTAGAACATCAAGATCAACATTCAGTTACTGTTGTTACACATGATGCATACTGTCAAAAGTACAAAATGCATTCTAAAACTGTAGTACATGGTATATCTGCTGCCTGTCAACACTACTCAACAATTGTAATCTACAATTGTCTTCCTAGTATGTTCACACTGTGCATCAGACCATATGAGCATGTCCCTGCACTGATGGTGCGGATGACAGGGATGTGGCACAGGCATCATCATATGTACAGGGTGATAATGTTTGCCAGAGGCCTAGGCTGCAACATTGGATGACATCATGTGTGTGAGTTAGGGCCTTTGATCTCATTGGGCGTGTGTGGATGTTATGCATGTGTGTGCTGAGGTGCCCTACCTTTGTTTCTGGTGTGTGCGTGTATGTATGCACACAGGTCTGGCATGTGGCTGGCCTACATAGGGGTTTTATTGAGAGCTGCAGACTGTACAGGGCAGGTTTCACAGTTCACGGTGTCCGGACATGGCCACGTGACCTGCTCCTGCCAGGGATTGCCCCATTCACTACCAGGCAGAGGTCCAGATTGGGTACTGTCTGATGACACATGTCCACTGGAACCATGTCCCTGTTGGGACCATCCAGAATCACATGCACATGGCCTGCTGTGATCTTGTGTGGACAGCACAGCACCAGATGCAGTGCTGCTGCTACTACCACTATGGGAGCGGGCATGTGAAGTAGCATGTTCACGTAGACCTTCAACAGGTGATGTAGCTGGCCTACGTCCATGTGCCCAACACCTCACTCTCACCAGATGTTCCAGCACAGACATTCCACGCTCAAGGATTGACATGCCATGGTCAAGGACTGCCACCATGTCACCCAATCGTCTATCCAAAACATCTGCAAGATGATGGTGAGCATTTGCAATTGCCTGGATGTTGTCAGTTAAAGAGCAAACAGCAGCCCTCTGAAGCCTCAAACCTTCTCTGTTGTGTCATTCAGCATGTGCCTGTGCCTCCATTGCAGCCTGAAACATGCATCTGGTGACATCAACTGATGTGCTATGTCTTGCAGGGGCATGTTGGCCAGAGGTCCTCCTATGAGCAGCACTGGGCACATGTCTGTGTGGGACATCACCAGTCATTTGGCTGGAATCATGGTGTGCAGGCACACCTTCCATAGTTTCCACACTTTTTTGTTCCATGCTACCACCCGCCAACTGTCCTTCCTCTATGGCCACTGGTGATGGGGTATGTGTAGGCATGAGAACTGTGTGCAGGGATGAGGGGGATGCAGGTGGAGTGGCAACCAATGGCACAGATTCAGCCCCTGACAACCCCGCCTGTGCCTCAATCTTACCTTCATCATCATAGCTAGAGGCTGTGGAGACACTAACATCAGGTGGACTGCAGGAGGGCAACACAACTACATCAACACCTGTGAGGGGCAGACAAGAACTGTACATTACAAGTTATACAGCACAGTACACACACATACAGACAAAGACAGACACAGACAGACACAGATACATGCTATGGCACCCAACGACATTCAGCTTAGACAATTATAGTGGTAGTTATCATACATCCCTGAGTTGCACACAACAGCATGCATGTATTATAGCAGAAGGCATACACCTTACACAATTATAGTAGTAGTTAGCATACATCCCTGTATTGCACCATTTGTGTTAGTAGGTTATGCCCCAAACCTGCAACACAATGCATGCACTATGCACCGTTGCACCGCACTGCCATGTTTTGTGCAATATACCCCACATGTTAACAGACCACCGCTGACCTTTGTACATCTGCCACTGATGCTTTGTGTTGGCCACTGACCCTATGTGTGAGGAGGACATGAGCAGAAGGGTATGTTGAGTTAATACTATGTTTGCCTGAGCCCTAGCTTGCATATCTACCCCAAAGCAGAGCATGTCTGTTCAACATGATTCTGCTTACCCCTGAGCTGAGTCTAAAGACAATGTGCATGTGGCTGTACACACATGTTTGATATGGCTGTCCCTACATTGCAGTGATGCCACAGACCAACACTGGTTAACAGTACACCAGCCTGATGTGTGGCATATGACCTTGCCAATCCCATGTAGTATGACATATATTCTGCTAACTTGTTGAATGACATGCATACATGTTTAACACAATGGTGTCCTTTCAAATATACAGTGAGGTAATGGCGCCCCAATGCAGGGATGTGTTATACTAACATAGACCTTCAGCTGACGCAATGTTGTCAGTCCGTCCTACAGATATACAGTGACATACTGCACATTGAGCTGATGTGCATAGCCATTGCAGGGCATCATGTGGCTTCACTATGGCTATACAGTGTGAGTTACAGACACAGTTCATAGCCATGACTGTGTTCAGATACCATGCATATCTAATGTGGAATGTGACCCACATCACTGAGGTGTATACACACTAAACCCTAATGTGGAATGTGTGACACAGGTCACTGAAGGGTATACAGATGACACCCCTGCACATCTGTAACCATATTGCTGATGCCTGACAACTATGCCCAGACATGGCTAACTTAGCAGTACTCCATGTCCCACATTCCATCTGTGTACCTCACACACATGAGGAGCAAGCATAACAGTGATGTCTGACACCAGCAAGGTGAATGTACTGTATCTGTGGCCTGATGTGGTTGTATGTGTATGTTGTGCAACACATGTATGTATTTGGATACTGTATAGGTGAATGCTTTCATGTTGTGACACACTCATAATGTTCAAGGCATGTTATGTGGTGGTTTTATGTCATGCCTACACAAGCTGTGCACAGGCCTGTGTGATGTTTAGTGTTTCACATCTGCAATATCACTATTACACAAAGGCCATACTTGTATTGTGTTGAGCCAATGTACAACAGGGTGTACACACATGTACATTACTTCTACTGTGTGTGTGTTGCTTCATGTCTCTGGCCATCCTCCATGACCATCTATAAACAGGTTTTATCCAATGGTTGTGATGGGCATCTATTTCCCATATCAGTTTTGTCCCATATGACATACCCCCATAGATATCATATGCTCCACTGAGGACATGGTTATATAGGCAAAGGGTGGTATGTTTGGGATGTGAGATACAATGTTTTGCAGAATAGTTAAGCAGTGTTGCAGGCAGCCCACTAAATGTCATGGTCATGTCAGATTGCACATGACATTGTGTGACAGTCATAGCAAGGGTATAATCCACAAGGGTGAAGTCTGTGGGCTGGTCATAATCCAGCTCCAAAACATTTAGAGTGTGTGCACACATATGCTCTCTGTATAGTACTGTTTGTATTCCCCACATGTGTAATGCTGATCTATAGTACATGTCCATACAGTGAACCACACCTCCACCATTGTATTCACAGCTGTCCACACATCTGGCAATAACAGTTTGTAAGGTTTAGTGTAAGTGTTTTATATAGTCTTCGATTATTCCACATGGGTAACCACTGTGATGCATTGCAGGTCTCACCTGTATATATTAACAGGGCCATAGTACATACATTATGTGTACATGCATTAAATGGCCACATGGCAGATAGCATGCAATTAATATGATCTGTGTATTATCAAGCCTGATAAATCATAGCATTCTCACCTGTAACATGCAGCTGTTGCTGCAAAATGCCAGAGGTACCTAAATAGGAGGGTCACAGCAGTAAGATCATTATCCACACCTGTGTGATAGCTACATGGTGCAATGTGCATGTTAGCACATAAGCCAGTACAACAGACTATACTATGGAGTATGCACATCTGTGCATATATAGAGTAGCAAACTATAGTATGTGGCATGTGTGCATACATGCATTGCATATGATGTTACATTACATATTGGACAGTAACACATGTACCTATATGAAATATAGTTGTGCTATATGTGCAGTAGTGCCTTATCAGGCAACTCCAGGCTCAGTGGTTGTGAGACACCCACCTCCACAATACCAGCTAAAACTTGTGGATGGAGTTCTGCAGGTGTCCCCAGGTTGGCCAGTAGCTCCTCAGTACGTGTAAGTGGGGGCTGGGTGAGTGGCCCCCCACCTGTTGCAGCTTGCTCCCTGGCGATTGCATTTGCATGCTGTTTTTCCTGTCTAATGATGTCGGTGCATCTGCTGATAGGTGCAGTTGTGGCCACCAACATCATTTACCCTCTTGCGCAGTTCCTCCCACTGGGCATCCCGCTGCTGTGCATCCTGTGGCACATGGCTGAAGAGTGTTACATGGTTGTTGTGGAGGTATGGAATGAGGACCTCATCCTCCAAATGGGTGTATGGTGTCAGTCTGGCACGCGGCATACCTGGAAGACATAAAGATGGAGACAGGTCACAGTAACTCACAGAGAAGTACAGAAGTACAGCTGAACATACATGTGTATCACATTTATTAAGATTACAAATATGTCTTTGAAAATCTACATAACACTGACACCACTGACATGTTTAACTCACACACATTTGACACGTACTGGTGATTTGATGTTATCACCATATATGTGTGTGTGTGTCAAGTGATGACATTGCTCATACTCCATGTGGATGTTGTCTTGATGTGGGCATGTCTGTTTGCCTGTACTGGTGTCTTTTTCTATCAGCACATGCCTGGATGTGTCCACATTAATGCAATAGATCTTGATGCTGTGTACATGTCACATATATAGTCATACACAGCCTTAAGGGACATGACTTGTGACCCTGCAGACTTGCACACGGAAAGTTTTACATGTATGTGTTTTTCCATATGCATCTACATGGCACTGTACAGCAGTTTAGCATCCTGCCATGTATTACCTGTGTTGCACATGTGAAAAACATGGGACAATGGCTAGCTTGAAGGTATTTGCAGGGTTGGATATCAACTATAGCATGTATGGCCATAGTGAACTAGTAAGCTATATGCCCTGGGCCATTTATGGGCCTAGACTGAAAGGTTACCTAGCTGTAGCCAACAGACAGTTAAGTTTCAGTGGCCAGTTCAAGCAGTGCCACAGAACTGATCCACAGTGTTAATGATATCTTTGCCATGTGGTCGTCACACCATGTCTCAAAGAGGGGCAATGTGCAGCTTTGCTGGACAGGGATGCATAGTATAGCAGGAATATGTAAAGTGTATGATACAGGCATCTGTCAGGCACATTGCAATCCTTGTACTAGAAAGGTGGATGTCCATGAAGTATGTGTTTATTTGAAATCAGGATGTGGAAGTGTAGCATGTCCAACATCTCTGTGTTGGACATGGCTTTATTCAGGGTAGGCATCATGCTACATAGTAGAGCTAGGGATTGGGAAGGTTGGTGTAGGCCATCTGAGCATAAAAGAATATATGTGATCGATTATGGGTCACTTGAGTGTTGAGTATGGCTGAATAATGATCTCTATATTCATGGATGGCACCCTGTCATGATTAGGGGTGCCACTTATGACTACCTGACTGGTGTGGTGTGGTAACTATCAAAGAAAAGACTACTGTCCAGCTGCATCCCATACACACACAGTTTCCATTATGTTGACCGCTGCCTAGGTGGTAGTTCATGGGTACAGGGTTTTTAACATAGGGGATGACAATGCAATACATAGCTGTCAAATTGTGGCCATACTTCAAACACCACACATCTAACCCACAAATGCCCTTCAGTATGTTGCCTGCAGCACTCATTGAGTCTACTATTGCTCCTAGTTCATAGTCATTTGCAAACTTCAATAGGCAGATGCCTTCTGTGTTAGTCTGTGTGGTATAGATAACAATCAGGAGGTGTACCAGGAATTAACCCTGTATTACTGTAGCTGGCACTGGTTTAATGTGCGTGTATTAGTCAGACACCTTCTGTAGTGTTGGTTCTGCCAGCAGTCCAGTTGCCAACCACTCCTGTGACATAGGAATATACACCTAGTTTACTGAGTGTAGCTGGAACACAGTATGCATGATGGTGTCCTAAGGCCTGGCGAGGTCACGATATGCTGTGTGAATCAACCTTATTGTCATCTACATCTGTACTGACTACATCAAATAAGTTGATCAAGGTTCATGGCCTTACAGACCAGACTCAGCAGGGTAGAAGTGCACTATTTCCCATTATCAGTGGTATCTCCCCCCTTGTGGGGTGTGATAACTGTTGCTGCGTACAATTCAGTGTGTACACAGCCTGACATAAAGCTATGATTGAACTCCTTCAGAGTTGTTTAAATTGCCTGTGCCTTAGTCTCCAGCAGCCAGTACCTCCCTTTTTTAGCCCTCCCTCTCCTAGCGTAAACTGTTCTCTCCTAGCCATATTTTTAACTCCCTCTACCTCTCTACTGTCCTACTTACTTTTCCCCCCTCTCCCTCCTGCTTACTTACACTAAACTGTAGGTGTTCCACTCCCACCTTGGCTCCCTTTCTCCTGCACTGTATAGCTCTAACCAGCCCTTGTCAGGCAACATAGCTAGGATCTGGATATTTTCTATTCCTCCTTTTAACCTCTACCTTTACCTTTCCATTTCCTTCAGTTAACCTCTACCTTTACCTTACTATCCACCAAACTCTCTCTTAGCTTTACTTTTGTACCTCAGTAACCTCCCCTTCTGCTACACTTTACCCTCTTCTATTCTGCTCCCACTGTATGTTTCTTCGCTAACCTCCTCTTACCAGTCATTTTTTTTATCTCTGGTGCTCTCTGGCCTCTTTCCTACCCCTTCTACTTGTCTTCATTCTTATCCCACCTTCCTTACCTATTTTAGCTGATTGTCTCCTTCCTCATCTCTCCTTAGTGGCTGTGACCCGCTCCGTTTGCCCTCTTGGGCTCACTCCGCCCTCCCTACCCCAATTCCCACCCACCCCCAGGGGTCCTACTCTTATACCTCTAAAGCCACACCCCTATCCCTCCCATCCTATCCCTCTCCTTCCCACCTAATTGCTACCAAACATTAACACACACCTTCCACTCCCACTTTCTCTTTCTTTACCCTATTACCTTAAGTCTTATATTACCTATCTCCTTTTTTCTTACTTCTCTCCTTATCCCTCCTCAGTCCTCTCTTCTCAAATCATTCCTTACTCCTTTCAGAATCCAATACTTACCCTCCTATACTCTTAAACGGACATACTTTCCCCCTCTTGTTCAACACACTCATTCTCTCTCCCTTGAACAGTCCTCTTTCCCCCTCTCCTCTCAGACTACATAATAATGACTCCCTTTCCACCAACTATGTCTACACTCTCATTCTTACTCTTAATCACCCTTCTCTCAACTTACCATCTCACTTTCTTTGAAATCTCACTTAACAACTTTCATAACTCCTCACATAAATACACTTCTACTATACTCACTTTCACATCATACTCCAATGTTACTTCCACCCCAAGCTATCATCTATCTAAATTCCATAGATTACATCACCTTACCTACCTACTACAATCAGACAAAAAAATAAAACCTCTAACATTTCTAAATAGCAAATATTCCACTAAACCAGCTAATCCAACACTACAATATGGTGACATCCACCCCAACCCTGGCCCTATCTCCCCTCCTCCTCAAAACTTTTCACCAAACCTCAATAATAACTTCCTCATAGGACACCTTAACATTCAAAGCATAAATAAGAAAATACCCTTCATCCATGCCCTCTTAGATATCCACTCTTTTGATATTCTCTGCCTCTCTGAAACCTGGCTAAACCCAGGCACAAAGGACTCAGAGATTATACCCCAAGGTTATAACATAGTAAGACAAGACCGCTTAAAACATAAGGGTGGTGGAGTAGCAATACTTTTCAAAAATCAACTTAACATCTCTACTCAACCAGCATATCCAAACCAAGATAGCAAACTAGAAGCCATCATTACTAAACTACAACTTAATGCCAAAAAAGCAATTTACATTATTTGCTTGTATCTTCCCCCAGGTAACAACATTCCAATATTAGAAGACTATCTTAGTTGGGTTTCTACCACCTACCCCCAAGAAACCATAATTCTAGGCGACGTTAACATTGATTGGAACACAATCAATGCTGATAATCCCTCCTCTCATATTAACCTACATGGTTTTTCCCAAACTATTACCTCAACCACAAGAGTCAATAAGCCCAATAATAAAGAGAGTACCTTAGACTGGATACTCACAAATAAAGTCAACAAAAAGTATAAAGTAGGTACTATGCCAGACGATATCAGCGACCACTCCCTAACCTACATTACCAGACAAAAGTCAGAATGTACAAACCTTCCAAATACAAGGCTAATTCGTTCTACCAAACATTTTAACTTAGAACATTTTCAAGCTGAACTGAGAGCATGTAATTGGAATTGCTTAAAATCACTTCCCTACAGGAGGCAGTCTCAGTCTTTAACTCTACCTTCTTATCCATACTGAATAGACATGCTCCAGAACGTTCTATTAGAGTAAAGACCAAAACAGCCCCATGGCTTACCAACAACACTAAAAAACTTATTCATACTAGAAACAAAGCATGGACAAAATGGAGATGCCTTAAACAAAACCCTGATTTAGTTAATTTCCGCCAGCTCAGAAATCAGGCTAAGAAATCAATAATCTCTGACAAGAAACATTTCTACTGTAAACTTCAAGACACCCATCATAACAATGCCAAACAATTCTGGTCATCAGTAAACAGACTACTTTCCCCAGGAATTGCAATAACTCCTTCCCCTCTTAATGCTGACCCTGAAACCCCTCTCCAGACTGCTAATGCTTTCAACTCTTTTTTCTCTGAAACTATCCAATCCCTAGCAAAACAAATGAACACCAACAACCCTAATATTCCATCTAATATAGCTAACTCCTCCTACAACTTCTCTCTAAAACCTATATCTACTTCTTTCATCTACAAACTCATTCTCAAACTGAAACCTTGCACCCCTTCTGCTGACAAGCTCCTTCTCTCTTCCTTCAGAAAGCTGCCAAAGAAATTGCTTATCCTATTTCCTTACTTATAAACAGAACTATCCAAGAGGGAACTATCCCTGACATCTGGAAAGTCTCCTACATAATCCCACTTCATAAAGGTGGTAACTCCTTGACCTCTCAATTTTAGACCAATTGCCCTTCTCTCACCCTTGCAAAAATCATGGAAAAATGTATTCATCAGCAACTTGTTCACTATCTCTCTCTTCACAATATAATTGCAACCTGTCAGCATGGCTTTAGACCTCACCACAGTACCACAACTGCCCTTCTTTCCTTTGTAGATACTATCAACAAAAATCGAAACAACAATACACTCTCTTCCGCTCTTTTCATTGATCTCTAAAGCTTTCGACATGGTCAACCACTCTCTCCTACTAAACATTCTTGAATCTCTCTCGTGACAAAGTCGCCATTAATTGGTTTACATCTTATCTTAACAACAGACAGCAAGCCGTAATATGGGATAACCATATCTCATCACTCTTACCCATTTCCATCGGAGTTCCCCAGGGCTCCATTCTTGGTCCACTCCAGTTCTCCCTTTTATCAATGATCTTCAGACTTCAATCCCACAAGCAACCTGCATACAATATGCAGATGATTCTACCCTTATCTGCTCAGCACCTTCCTCTACTGAGTTGATCTCTGACCCAAACTACCTTTAATACTGTAGAAACTTGGTTCTTTAGACGTTTTCTCCTATTAAATGCCAAAAAAACAAAACTTCTCCTCTTCACCCCACTCGGTCTCCCCCCTTAAATTTCTCCATTTTCTCTAATAATGGTACTATCATCTCTCCCGATCCAACTACAAAACTATTAGGAATAACCATTGACAATAATCTCTCCTTGACCAGCACATTAACAACAACATCAGGTTAGTTAACAGAAAAATAGGTTCCCTATATCGTATCAAACCTTTCCTAACCCCAACAACCAGAACCAAGATTGCACAATCTCACCTTCTATCTACCCTCCTATACGCTTCCCAATTTATACAAACCTAAAGAAAACCAATCTAAACAAACTTGCTACTTGCTATAACAATATAGCTAAACGCCACTAGTAACCCCTTTAGGACCCATCATTGTATAAACCTAAAACAACTAGGCTGGCTTGAAGTTCAAAACCACATTATAATTCCTCAACTCACTATTGCCCACAATATACTACACCAACCTGACAATACCCCTATACTCTCACAACTTCTAATCCCTTACAACAATCTTAACTCACTTCGTTCATCTAGTAAACTCATGACAAAAACTATAAAGGCAAACAACACAGCAGGTGATTCCCTTTTCAATAACACAATAGGTAGAAGTTGGAATCTCTTACCATGTGACATAACTGTGACTACATCCTTGCCACTTTTCAAACAGAAAATTAAACAATACTTCCAAAATCATTGGCTTTGTTCCTGTAGTACACCTGACTAACCTGTGTCTCCTCCACTCTTTTTCATCTCTGCACTACATTAGTTCTATTCCTTTTACTGTTGAGTTTTTAAGTATGTACTTTCTGCATAATTGTGTGATATTTAATTATCTGCATATTTTTAACTTGATTTTCTTTGAATTTATCCTTTCAGTCCTATGTTTTTCTATTTCTCTGATTGTAATTATATCTTAGAATAGTAGATTTTTATCTTATTGTAATTTACTTAGTTTATAGTGGAGCTTTTCTCCTCGGGCCTCTGCTGAAAATGGACATGTATCCAGCCAGACTAGCCCGGTCAACAAATGTAAAATAAAATAAAATAAATAAATGATGTTATGTGGAGAGCAAATTGTTCTGACATTTGTGTAGGATACACCCTGGGATGTTGACAGGTCCCATGCAAACTGTATGTATGGATTTAGAGAGTACAGCTTGTACCTGCATAGTTGTTATTATAGGGGCTCTGTAGTGTACATGGATATATAAATATGTGTACCTGTTGGGGGGAAGTGAGTGTGGGTTTAGGTTATCCAAGACCCTATCTGGATAAATAGGTGCTATTTCTGTAGGTGCAGTACTTCTCATGCAATAGTGCTGTGAAGCACAGCAGGTCATGTCGTTGCCATTACGATTCATGACACAGCTATAGAATGCTCTGTGGTTGGCCACATAATATGTGACTGATTAGTTTCACAGTAGCTTTGTGTGGTTTTATATGGTGTATCTGCATCTTACTGAGGCTGACCAGGGATCACCTCCACTCATGTGTGTTCTCTCTTGCAACAGTTACTACCTTCTGTGGTACAGTTTAAGGCAGGTTACCACCAGTTTGCCTTCCTGTTTGTGTTTGGCTGAATCTTGGTTCTGTTTTAATGGCACCATCACTGCACTTATGTGAGTGATTAAAGTGCATTTGTGTAGGATTTAGCATTTGCACATGCATTGTCCATCTGCATGGGTGGCATGACAGTCACCACTTCACTCTTAAGAAGCATAACATTGGCTTTGGAGACTGACTATGTGTAGCATACTGTTAGCCCTGTTTGTGTGATTATGTTGATCCAGGTCATTGGGGTTAATGAAATCCAACATGCATTGAGTACAGGTGTTGGTACATGAGTCTTCCCAGTTCATAATGGGATAGTTGAGAGTAGCCATTATTATGTTGTCTCAAACCTAATATTCCCCATTACAGCACAATATGACAGTTGGGAATTCTGAGGCATGGTAGTTTATCTGTCGCAAGGTGCAATTTGGATTCCAATATGGCACAAAGGTAGTTACTCAGCATACTGCATCTGAAGTTATGCAAGTGCAACTAGCTTGGGCATGTAAATATCCTTCAGGAATATGGACACCTGTGGCCCGTGTGTTCCAATAAAAGATAATGGCCAAGAGGTGAGGTATGTGTTATAACATGGTCAAGCAGGGGTGCTCTCTGGAGCATTGAGCCATATCTCCATCACTGCGCAGATATGTTCTCCATGTTAAGGAGTGACGTAAGTGAGTCCATACTGAGTTTCTGAAATGTATCATTGAGTAGCAAAACCAGCAGTTTATTGCTTGGCTGTCCCTGTTACAGCAGTGGACTTTCCCTGGAACTTTGAATGATGAAGGCACTATAGGGGAAGCATGAGCCCCAGCCAGTATCCAGATTGCCAGGGGTAACAGGTGCATGCCCTGTCTGGCAAAGCATAATGGTTTGTCAACCATGTTATCCCAGGCAGAGAGATACTGGATACCCTTTGAATTACACCAGTACATTAGACAATTATGGAATACAATCCTTTTGTCCCTGTACTGCAGTATCATTCTGGCCAATGGCAGAATACTACCCAGGCTTTGGGGCATACCTGCATGGGCTACAAGACCTGACAGTTCCTACATGTGTGTTTCCATGCAGTCCAGGCTACTGCATCACAGGTCCTGCACAACAACATGGAATATGCCAGAGTGATGTGTATAGTTCAAAAGGTGGTCTGAGTGTATGGGTATGTGGCTAATCATGGCAGACATGCAGCTGATGGTATGTTTGCTCTCGTATAGCTTGGTGTATAACATAGTGCTAGAGTTTGCATTCACAAATGAGTACTGTTGGGTATGTTTCTGGCCACGTGTTCTGAGGTGTGGCAATATTATGCAAACTATGTCATACAGTTTTTGTATTTTGTTGTCTGTCTATTCCAGCTTGGGAGGTCTCTTGCTTGGCCAGATATTTAGAAGCCTCTGTGAATGTGTATGATTTCTGGTGGTATGTGTGGGTGTCCTTATTGTGTTCTGGTAAGGGTATGTGTTGGTTGTGGTGATGAGATGCATGTGTTAACCTACACCTCATGACTGTCCAGTCCAGTCATGGCTGTAGACTGGACTGCCTTCCAGCTTACCCCAGTAGCTGCCTCTCAGACAATGTGTGGGGTGTGGTGTTAGGTGGGTTTGGCAGTGTACATGGCATAGAGATTACATTCCCCCAGGATGGCCACATGCACAAAGCTGACATTAGTAAACACCAGTAGCTGACTAGTGGACATGCCTGTATGAGTATTCAGTACTACAAGTACCAAGTACTGTATTTAGTTTACTTATTGCTTATGAAGATGTTTTAGACAGTGATGCTCACAAGTAAATATTTGTGTTATGGACGTGACAACACTGGCTATTACAGAAACATAGTATCTACCTTTAGCAGCAATCCTCCTCTGAGGAGCACATCAAATCCTGATAGTTGATTACATATGATGCAAGTGTCAACAGGTCTGTATCCTTATCTGGGTATATACTCACATATCCACCAGAACCATGAGCGCTGTTGGGCACAGACACCCACTCCCCAAACAGAGTCAAGTATCAATAGACTCTGCTGCCACTATCAACATGATCAGGATATAATCAGATAGTGTAAGCCATCACCTATGAAGCAGCTATTACACATGGGCAGCGGTCTCCTACATCTTACACTCCTACTGCAGATGTTACACTGGAGTTACAGATGATATGCAACTTGTTTCATTACCAGTACTGTGCACAACCTTACATACAGTATTTGCAAGCGTCTATTAGGTTGGCAATGAGAGGTTAGGTTACACAAACCTGAAAGTTCAACCAGTGTGTCTCTACTCTCAATATCCACTCTATGCAGGTGTGCAAATAGCTATTTGGGACAGCCCTGTAACAAGGGTCCCTACACATTTGCATAACATGTACACATGCACAGGTGTTATTGCTTGCAAACGATACTAGTGAGGTAGATATTACAAGTCTTAAGTGCATGGAGAGTTATCTAGCTCTTCCAGTTTTCTTTGCTATCATGCTGCTAAACTGTCAGATGAATACAAGTCATATGCATCCTGTTATTGAGTATTGTAATTGCCAATAGACATAACTAATGTTTTCATAACATAACAGAAATGCTATGTAAAATGGAATACAGATCTGCTAAAATACTGTACATTACGCAGTTATTGGCACAATATTCCACAATGCAAATCATATTTGTACAGTAAGCCCACCTTTGACATGTTCATCTCACTAATACACCTATACATATGTCTACTGTTACAATATATCAGCATGTACTATCCCCTGTTATAGCACATACTTGTTGGACCAACCTTGACATCGACGGTGACTGGAAAAGAATTGGTAAATTCCAAGCCCATATATATCATCCCTTGTGGTGTATGAGGAATTTGTCTTGTGACCTACAACAGTACACACATAGAATACTACAAGCATTACCACTGCTCAACAATGCATCACTGCAAGATAGCTATTTCCACTATATGCATTGACTACACTGCAATTATTACAGAAAAAAAACTACATATACAGACATACTAAATGTTATACATACCTTATTAGTAATTGGGAGTGTTATTGACTGGTATATTAATCGTTTTTGGTTTGTGTTTCAATCTTCAGTTGGGTATTTTGTACTATTCTGCAGGTAGATACAGATGGTTTGAATGTGTGACAAGGCATCCTTTTATAGTTAGAGATCAGTAACATGTGCTATCCTGATCACCAATTGTTGTTCCACAGTAGTTAATTACATGCACATCAGCTGTGCAGCTACTACCTTAGCCTATACCATGGCAATGGTGGAGTATAATTGAGTACTCCACTTGGGCATTGTCCCTTTGCCTTACTTGTGAGGAAGACAGCCTGGAAGTGTTGTTTGAAATATATTATGGGACAAGATGGTGTCCCCGGATGTGTGCTCCAAGAACTCAATGAAGAATTAAACCCGCAGTTAGGGCAGCTGTTTAATCTTAGCCTCACCTCAGGATACATGCCTAAGGAGTGGCGTACGGCAGCTGTGGTCCCACTTCACAAAGGCGGTGCCTCCACCGACCCGGGAAATTACCGTCCCATCAGCTTGACAAGCTTGATCTGCAAAGCTATGGAGAGGATCATAATGGAACTCATAAATAAAGACATAGGAGACTTGCAGACTTTGGATCCGACCCAGTTTGGCTTTGTCAAGGGCAGATCATGCCTTTTAAACCTGGTTGACTTTTTCGAAACAGTCACCAAGGCCATTGATGAGGGAAAGGCAGCCCACACAGCCTACCTCGACCTGGCAAAGGCTTTCGACACAATACCCCACTCAGGTATCACTGAAAAACTCATCAGCTTAAATGTAAACCCATACGTCACAAGATGGGTTGCAAACTGGCTAAGTGACAGAACCTGCAGGGTCAGAGCTGCTGGCGCCATGTCAGACTCAAAGCCTGTCACAAGTGGTGTCTCACAGGGCACAGTCCTGGGCCCTCTCCTGTTCGGCATCTACTTTTCAGAAGTACAAGCAAACACAGGAGGATTATGGCTGACAAAATTTGCAGATGACTGCAAACTGGGCGCCATAGTTGAGAACACATCTGACACAGATATCCTTCAGAAGGGTCTTATAGAAATGGATAGCTGGTGCCAGAGCCATGGCCTAAAGTTAAACGCCAAAAAATGCATAGTCATACCCTTCGGGAAAAACAAGGTTATCCCTAGCTACCATATAGGCGGCAACCCACTAAGCACAGAAGAGGTTATCAGGGATCTGGGTACCCAGGTTGACAGTAACCTTTCATTTGACACTCACGTTGCCAAAGTAGTTAGGAAGACCTTCTACATTGCCCACCTGATCATGAAGGGATTCACATCTAGATCAAGGGAAGTCATCGTCCCCCTGTACTCATCACTCATCAGACCAATGATTGAGTACAATGCCCCATTCAGAATGTATCTGACACGACACCTGCAGCAACTGGAAAGGCCCCAAAAGTTCCTCACCAAAAGGATAAAGGATCTCAAAAATATGTCCTATGCTGCCCGACTGAAGGAACTTCAGCTCTATTCAGTCGCTTACCGTCTGCTCAGAGGTGACCTGTGCCTGACATACAAGGCCATGTCCAACCCAGAATTGATGAACATGCTTCACCTCAAAAAATCTAGATCCCTCAGAACTACAAGGGTGGGAGACTTAAACCTTGACACGGTTATTAATAGGACGTGCTGGAGGGACAGATTCATCACCCAAAAACTCCCTATGAACTCCAGCTCTATTCAGTCGCTTACCGTCTGCTCAGAGGTGACCTATGCCTGACATAGAAGGGCATGTCCAACCCAGAATTGATGAACATGCTTCACATCAAAAAATCTAGATCCCTCAGAACTACAAGGGCGGGAGACTTAAACCATGACACGGTTATTAATAGGACGTGCTGGAGGGACAGATTCATCACCCAGAGACTCCCTATGCTGTGGAACAAAATCCCGATACATGTGAGGCAGAGCACCTCGCTGGCTTTGTTCAAGAGAAATCTTGACCAATGGATGGGAGATCGCAGATATACCCCAGGGATTATCTCAGTGTCACTGCTTGACAGAGGCACAGCAAAATAATGGGCATAGTATCCTCCAAACTAAAGGGGTGGCAAAAGCCACAAAACTCTGGGCTAGGCTTATAAATGCCCTTGGGCAGATAGCCTAGTATGAACCTATGAACCTATGAACCTATTACAACAGCTGTATGGAGACAAACACAAATATATTGTGTGTAATGCCTAGAAGATTTGGTCTAAATGTGAGTACTGCTGTTATATTTCTGAACATTGTTACTTGTGCAGGGTTTGTCTGTACAAAATACTTCTGCATATGTTTCAGTCTGGCCAGGATATTTGACCAGCTGAAGGCTGTATGGCTATGTATATAATGATCGAAGGTTTACAGTGTGCTCACCAGACATCTTTAGTTTGGTGTAAAAGTGTTTCATACTGTGCTGATAATCAGTAATTGGTAACACTTCCTGGTGTAATTACTTATCAACCCTCTGAAACAGGATTAGTTCAAACAAACCCTGTAACATCATCAGCTGTTCCATTGTATAACAGCAACTATTTCACATAGGGCCATGTTAGTGTGTCTCTGTCCAGGTATGTTAAGGTTTCAGCAGATGTTGTACAGTGGGTGAATAGTTGGTTATGGTATGACAGTATGCATTGCTGTAATTAGTTTGGGTGTGAGGGAGATGCTGGTGGGTGTACATAGCAGATGCAGGTGTGTAGGAACTGCTTTTATACATATTCTATATGTGTGTGGGGGTTCTTTCCCTATGTGAACACCTATCCCTTCGTGGACTAATAATATGGTAATTGCAGGCTAATTCATTAAGGTACTGTTAAATGCTTCCTGTACAGCATACAGGTATTGTTAGTCCTTGGATCATTTTGGCAATACATCAGAATGTAATAACGTTTTCCTAAATGAAAGATGTCTGTGTATTTCTGTCATGGATCTTTGCAGTCATTGTAGTTGTGCTGGTGACTAACCCTATTTGGCTCATGTCCATAGAACATATTTGTGATAGTGTAGTGCCATATACTCTTCATATGTTATGTTCATATTGTTTGGGGGTGGCAGAATGTGTGATTGCTATGGTCCATGTTATACTCAGATTTGAACACTTCAGATGATGTATACACACATGTATGTATGTATGTATGTGTGTGTGTGTGTGTGTATATATATATATATATATATATATATATATATATATATATATATATATATATATATATACAGATATAGATATATAATATATATTATTGCATACATTTATATGCACCTCCATAGATGTGTACATGTTTTAACCTATCTATATATCTGCATATATATCTCTATATATCAACATGTATCTATGCATCTCTCTCTCTCTCTCATATATATATATATATATATAGCATACACCTTTCATTGGGTACATGCCTGTTTGTCCTATTTCCACACAATCCACCCTTTTGTGTTTAAACCTGTCTGAATACACAAATGGCATAGGTACATCTCAGGTAGTTTAGTGGTAGGTTACTCTGAGAATGGTGTACATGGTTGCGGGTTCTAATCCTGAAAGTGGTTATTATTTTACCTCTCAGAACAGGCAATGGTAGGGAAAGTGTGATTAATGTACATGTAAGCGGTTGTAAGCAGGTTTGCCCATGGTCTGTGCAACGTTAAGCAAAGGTTAAACCTGTGAAGCGCTTATCTGTTTAACCATGTTTATGTGCCACTTACCATCGCACAAACCAGCGCAAAACCACTTACAACTGCTTAAAAGTGCTTTAATCACCCTGCATCTGACAGCCCTTATTCTGGCCCTCAAAATAAATTAACAGCCCTTGAACCCGGGACCATGAACACCACAGTCACTGACTTTACCACTAAGGCATCTGAGATATGTACAAATGTTATGGTTTCTAGAATATACATTTTACTATGGGTATTCCTCACTACCGAAAACAAATGTGATAGTCAGTCAGTGTACATATGTATAATACATGTTAGTGTTCATGTGTTTGTGGAATTAAGTGTTGCAATGTGACCTGACTGGGTGTATTATGGATGAGAATGGCTCTTGTTTTGTTTCTTTTTTATATTGTCCCCATACTCCATGTATAACCCCCTGGTTCACTTATTGAACATCCAACCCAGGCTCTCCTTGATGCATAATTTCATTACCCATCATTTCTCCCCCACTCCGATCTCCACATACACAACAACCATCCCTTCTATGGTGACTTAAGTTAATATTAATAGTTATAATAGCAGAGCTGCATGTGTTTTGTGTACACTTCAATTCCTTTGGATTGCTTCTGTGTCACAAAGTGTGCTCATAGATGTTTATATATATATATATATATATATATATATATATATATATATGTATATATATATATATATATATATATATATGGCTATAGATGTAACTGTGTATATATATATATATATATATATATATATATATATATATATAAAGTTAGTATTAATTTCTAACAGTTATACATATGTAGACTTATATATGTTGATTCACAAACTACAGTACATTACAATGTACTGTACATATGTACACAAAGTGACTGTCCCATTTGTGGTCAGTACTGTGGAATGCCTATAGTATAAGGTGCAGTCTAAAGACCATACAACATATATACAGCTCAGATGGCATAGTGGTAAGTCCCATGACTATGGTGTGCATGGTCCAGGGTTCAACACCTGTGATGCTTTAAACATGTGTTTTACTCCAGAATAAGGCTCATTTAAGCAGTTGTAAGCATGCTTAAAAGTGTTTGCGTGACATTAAAGCAGCAGTTAAACACAGTTAAACAAACTTTAAAACTTATAACTTGTGCGCGCAAACTCGGCCACATCTGCTAACTACTCAGGATATATCGGCCACATCTGCTAACTACTCAGGATATATACATTTCAGTAAAGTAACATCTCACTATGTGCTTACATAACATTACATTCTCTGTTGACTTTACTTTCCAGCACAAATGGGTTTATATGGGTGTTTCAAATGTTTATTATACTGAAGAATACTACCTAGATATGCAAGCTGTGGTTAAAGTATGCTTTTTAACATGAAAAACATTTCTGACTTTATTGGGATTTGAACTAAGAATGCACAGATACTATGCAAATGCTGTAACCATTACACTATTGACATTAATGTTGCTTTTGCCTATTTCCTATTTAGATGATTTCTATGTGTAAGCTAGGCTAAGCAAAGGGTGGAGGTGCCCAAACCCACTGAGCTTCACTTACTCTTGAAATAAAAACATAAATGAAATGAGAGACTATAAATTAAATTCCTAACTACATTAGACATAGCCCCTCACTGACACACTTCATGAGAAACCTTGATGTGTGAATGGGTATCAGAATATACACCCCTGAGATCATGTGTTCCAGAACCATACAGCCAGGGGGTGGGGGTGCCCCTCCAGTTTTATAGCTGCAAGAACTGTTGGAGAAATTGAATGGTGTTGATTTTTCATGTTAACATGCCCTCTTTAGATCACTAAGTGCCCCTATCACCCTCCGCCACCCAGTCTTCAACAGCTTCTGGCAACTATGCCTGGAATCACTTCATTGGCTATGCTTGACAGAGGCTCAGTTACTTCATCAATGGTGCGGAGAAAGCCAACACACTGTAGCTATGCTTCTAAATGCCCTTAGGCAGATAGCCTAATAACTATCTGTGAACCTCTAAAGTGCAGGCCATCACAGACACAATATGTGAATAAACATGGCTTTCAGATCACAATATACAGTGAAAAATCACCATGTAGTCAGAACACAGTTAAGTACAGCAAGAATATACAGAACACTGATACTTAACCACTCCAAAAGCCTATCTTGGAAGCTAGAAGACTTGTTTAAGTTTAAGGCTTTCTATTGCTTACCAGTAGGTTACCTACAGGAAAGATGAGAAACAAGCACAGATGGGAAACATGTATGCAACAATACCATACCGGCTCGCAGGTGTCAGCCTTAGGCTTTGGAATACTGGCCAAGGCTATTGGCTCCCCCATGGTGCCTTTTTTAGGCAAGTCTCAAAGGTGAATCCCACCTCTGTAAACAGCACAATAGCGAAATCAATGAGGGTTATGCTACTCAATGCCAGGGCGGGGTTGTAATCACAACATGCATGCACTCACAGCACTCCTCCGTATGGACAACGTCAACATCTGTGCAGTAACTGAGACCTGTTTTAATGTTCCTGAGAGTACACCAGCTCTACCAGACTACAACCCATACCACACATTTCAGACCCAGAACATGGACTGACACAGACATGGAGGGGGGTGTATCCATATTCATCAGGGATGCCTACACCTCCAGGTTAGTGGGACAGCATGATACCTCTGAGATCATCCATGTGCAACTAACATCAGCCACAACTGCAATGCAAACTGTGGCCTGCTACAGATTACCCTCCATGACCCAGGACCACCACTCCTCCTACCTAGAGACAGTGGAAAACATGACAGTCCTACCGAACACCCTGGTATTGGTCATTGTCAAATACCTTACCATTAACTGGGAAACTTACTCAAGTACTCACTTCCAGGCCCAGCGCTTCCTGGAATTTATCACCTCATATGCCCTGCGTCAGATGGTAAACTCCCTAATGAGAGGTGGAAACATATTAGAAGTAGTAATCACCAACATGGGCAACAGGTGCACCACAGCAGAGGTAAACCAGTCAGAGGTTAGACCCGACCATGGACTATTCACTGATGATTTCCACACCCAACCATCTCCCCCACCCTAGGAAACCACAGTGAATACCTTTCCTACAGCTAAATTCATACTACTAAAGACAGAGGTGGGAGGTTTCACAGCCCCCACGCTAAAGGAAAACACTGCTCAAGATATAGAAATATTTACAAATGCACTCTATAAGCACCTACAAGGATGTATGGTCATGCCATCACTGGAAAACCAAGACCCACTCTTCCTAGACAAGGACTCCAGTCTGGTGGATCCCTGCAATAAACAAGCTATACAACAGAAATAGAACAGTAGTCCAGAAAAACAGCAGAACCCAAGAAGGGCAGACATCCGTGACCAGTATTAGTAAGAAACATAGGTCCTTCATGAAATCATCCAAGGCTAACATCAACAGGAAAAGAGGCAGGGATTCGAAAGATAACCACAAAACCTTCTTTGGCTGTGTCAAGAATCTAAGTGGTAACACACAGATTTGCACTGTGCCGGTGCAATATAGCCCAAAATATACTGACCCTACTGATATCTCCAACATCCTTGCAGATACATTCAGTACAAAATTCACCCCCTAAAGAGCCCATAACAATACCCAGAAAGTACAGTATCCCAGACATCAGAGACACACAGGTGGAAATGGCCCTCTCAGAGGGCAAAACACAGCGTCAGTGGAGGCAGATGGTGTCCCAGACTGCATCTTGCAAACACTACAAGACAAACTAACCCCCCCACTTAATTAAGCTTTTCAACCTCTGCCTCTACACAGGCTAAATGCCCATACAATGGCGCATAGCAATGGTAATTCCACTCCACCAAGGTGGAATCACAACTGACCATGGTAACTACCACCCCATAAGCCTGACTAGCCTGGTCTGCCAAGCTATGGAGTGCATCCTCATGGCACTCATTGACAAAGACATTGGTAACCTGAAAACACTTGACCCAACCCAGGTCAGCTTGGTTGAGTGCAGATCATGCCTACTGAACCTGTTTGACATCTTACAGACAGTCACCAAGACGTTAGATGAGGGGAGAGGTGGTTCACACATACTACCTGGACCTCGCCAAGGCTTTTGACACCATTCCCCACTTAGGTAATATTGATAACCTCACCAGCCTGTACATAAACCCATACATCACAGGACAGGTTGCCAACAGGCTTACACATAGAACCCACATGGTAAGACTAGCAGCCTCCAGGTCCAACTCTTAACCAGTCACAACTGGTGTCCCACAGGACTCAGTCCTGGGACCCTTAATTTTTGGCATATACTTCTCAGAGGTACAGGCAAACACAGGTGGACTACAGCAGACCATGTTTGGCAATGACTGCAAACTGGGAGCCATATTTGACAGTCCAGCTGACACAGACATCCTTCAAGGGGCCTCAAAGAGACAGACACAGGGTGTTAAAGTCATGGACTCCAGCTACGTATCACAAGCTGCATGATCATTCCATTTTGGAAAAAGTAAACACCCACATATTAACACGTAAGTGGCAGCTACTTTAATACAGACGAAGTAATAGGGTATCTGGGGACTAAGGTAGATAGTGATCTCTCCTTTGACAATCATATCTCGAAAGTAGTTAGGACATCCTTCTATGTAAGCCATCTGATTACTAAAGGGTTTGCATCTAGACATACCGAGGCTAAAGTGCCTATTTACGCATCACTCATCAGAACCATCATAGAGTATAATATCCCATTTGGGATGTACCTCAGAAGACACGTCTGACAGCTGGAAGGTCCATGAACATACCTCACCAAGAGGATTACTGGCCTCAAACATATGTCCTATGCAGCCAGACTGAATAAACTCCTGCTTTACTCAGTGGCATCTCGTTTACTCAGATATGATCTCTGCTGGCCAACAAAGCCATGTCCAACTCAAGCTTAATGGATATGCTCCACCTATGGGAATCCATGTCACAGTGAGCCACACTATGTAGTGAGCTAAACCTTGCCACAAAAATAACTAGAAGATGCTGGAGGGACAGATTCCTGTCACAGAAACTCCCCATGCTTTAGACCTACATCCCTAATTATATTATACAGAGCCCCTCACTAACACTCTTCAAGAGAAACCTTGAAGAGTGGATGGGGAACAGTAGTTATACCTCAGGGATCCCACCATTGGCTCTGCTCCAGAGAGGGACATTTAATTAATCAATGGGGTGGCAAAAGCTGACACATTTTGGCTAGGCTTATGAATGCCCTCAGGATGTTAGCCAAGTACCTACATATGAACCTATGAACCTATACATACAGTATCAGCACATGCTGATAGCTTAATATACTGTTCAGGTGTTGACTTACCTTGTGCCAATAGCAGTTGTGTGTGCAATAGTTGAGGGCTGCCTATGTTGGATGCACACAGTAGACTGCCTATACATGACAATTTACAAATAGTCTTGTGTGTGTGCCATCCATTTTTACTGTGTGTGCAGGTGGAGAAAGGTGTCAGTCCCTAGGTGCCTACACTGTCAGTGTGTGTGCTATACGTTCCCTCCTTGCCAAGGCATGGGTATACTGGGCACACCTCTGTCTGCCTACTGGGGCTGGCTCAGGGTGTTCGTGGTCTGAGTACCTCTATGCCTCTGGGGCCCTTGGCAATGGTGGTGGGCTGTGAGGGCCTTCACCATTCTGTCCCTACTGCAGCTGATTCCACAGGATCATATTGTGTAGCATGGCACATACTATGAAGATGTGGGCACACGTGCCTGGAGAGTACTGAAAGGCTCCACCAGATATGTCCAAGCAATGGAACCGTGACTTAAGCATCCCAAACACATGCTCTATGATGATTTTGGTTTGTGCATGTGCCTCATTATGGCATTCTTGCATGAGTGTGTGTGCATTTCTGATGGGAGTCATCATCCACGGTTCCAGTGCATTGCCAGCATCCCCCACCAGGTGGCCATATGTGATGTCCCCCCTGGCAAATATCTGATACAGCTGTGAGGCATGCCAGATGTGGGAGCTGTGATAGCTACAAGGGCTGCCAGCACACACATCCATAATGCCCTGGGCATTGCACATGAGCTGGAAGTTGATGGAGGGGTATCCCTTGTGGTTTATGTAGCGCCTACCCTGCTCACCGGGTGGTGACTTGATGTGTATGTGCATGCAGTCTATTGCACCCAGTACCTCCGTGTATTCTGTCACATGGTGGAAGAGATGCATATTGCGGGCCACCTCCTCCTGCATTTGGGGGAAGTATATGTGCTCATTGGCATGTGGTAACATGGCATCCACAAACTGGTGAAGTACCCTGGATGCTGATGCCTGTGAGATCCCCATGATATCCCCAGTTGGCCTTTGAAAGGTACCTGTAGCTAGTATTCTCAGGCTTACACATGCCTTCATATCCACTGGGATGGGTTCCCCTCTGTTTGTTCTGGCTCTGAGGTGTGGCTGGCACAGGTCCACAAGTTGCTGTAGGGTGTCCCTATCCACCATGTAATGCTCTACTATCTGCAGATCATGTTGCCCCTGGTAGGTTACCCTGGGTCTGAACACTCTTCTCCTCCTCTGGTGCCTGGGGTGGTTGTGAGCATCATCCTCCACACCACCTTCAGTCTCCAACACATGCTAGGGAATCAAAGCTATGGCAGCCCCTAACATGTACATATTCAAAGTTCCCCATCTGTATACACCAATGGTGCAGAGTGTATGGGAATACACAAGTGTGTGTGAGGTGCTTTCACACTTTATACTATTGTGCTGTGGATGCCGCTGATGTCATTGGGTGTATATGAGCAATTCCAGCTGCAGGGTATCTTAATTATGGGTTTTAAAGTGAGTACTGCAAGTGTGGGGCCTTTATTGTGGAGTTATGCTTTCCAGCCTTCATTAATCTGTTGCCCTTTATTTCACTTTTATACCAGGATCCCCTCCCATTATCAGGCATGCCTCCACCTGCCATATTTCTTGTTTTGTACTATCCCTACCCAATCATGTGTTGCAAAATGTGTCTTGTAGCTGATATAATGCAAATCTGCTTTGTTCTGCTGTGACACTTTACTGTTTTCTTAGCAGTACAGTCCCTCCAGTTTCCTGTTCTGCAGGTAGCTGCTTGCAGCCTTGTTAGCTGTTGCCAATGGCCCACTGTAGGTTCCTAGGTGCTAATTAGTCATTTGTACTCCAATTTTCCTGCTGCAGCATTTCCTTATTTTTTTCCTATATCCTTCCTGTTTCAGCTCCGGTGCGCACCACGCAAACCCGTTTAACGAGTTTAAGCGTGGTTTAATCTCCGTTCACATGCATACTCAGTCACCTTGTGTGCTCTCAGCTAAGCAAAACTATAGCCAGTTTAACACACCCCTTTCCTGCAATTTTGCTTAGCTATGGGAAAACCAGATTAGCAATGCTTCGATCTGCTTACAGCAAAGGTGACACACCCCTCTCTTGGTGTAATTTTTATCTCAAGGGCACATCTCGGTGTTATAACGCTACGCTGTGAGATGCATCCTTACACCAGTGGGGAATCTGTGATTCACTATTCCTCCTCTCATTTGCATGACATTGCCTACTAATTTCTAGCTGCCGTGCAAAACACTGTCACAGCTCCTTAGCAACCCTTGCACCATGATGTGGTGTAACATGCCTGCCATTGACTATTATGGAGAAATCATATGCGTTACATTGCAGTTTTATTCTATATTTTTCTATTTTCCTTGCAATTCAGTTTGCGCACCACTGCCCTGCGCTTAAACTTTGCGATAGTGCGAAAAATAAAATGAAATTTTCTTTTTATATTTTGTACATGTTTTTTATGCCAATGGCTATATATTTAGCCATCGGCATATATTAACAATATAATACATGTGTTTGGCCAGCTGTCATGGCTCCGATTTTATGTTTGCAAAAATGTAAACCGTTTTTTTACTGTTTACATTTCTGCATGCTTACACTATGCCTGCACCACTTCCTGGATCGCTAAATACCTTCATTTGCATGCTACACTGCTGCAAATGGGGTAATTAGCATACAGGGGCTGGGAGCTGTGTGGGAGTAGCGTACACAGGTAGTGCACGTTGAAACGGCTCGTAGTTGGATCGCTCGCCGGCCATATTTGGTGTTGGAATGCCAACGCTACACCTGCACCCGGTGCAAGCTTCATGAATCCCGGGGAATGTGTACATATAGTATAATATTTCTTGAGTGAAAAGACAGCACAAAAAATGCGTTAGGGATTTTCTTGAATACAGATCGTGTGCACTTAGTGTAGGCATTCATAAATTCAGTTGTATATATTTTTGAATGTATGCCAAGTTTACTTTATGGTTATTTTTAAAGTGAGGTTTCAAAACCTGCAAACGTATTTGTGTTCCTATAAGTGTTATGGAACTCTTCTGTACAAAATTTGTGTAAGAACATTTATGCGCATCTCACTGTTAGTGAGAACCCTTTGCATATGTGTCAGTGTTTTTTCTCCTGAATGTAGAAATTCTGTCCCTTGAGCATGCATCTTGCCTCTTGTCTGTAACGAGTTGGAATTCCGGGGTGTATAAGACATTCTAATATCTAACAGGTTTCCAATAAAGAAATTAAATATGCTATACTTCATGAATGACAGCTCTATAATAATTTAGTTGTTATGCATGAGTAATGACATCTTTTTCTAATGTAGAATAATGAAATCCTTGTTCTGTTCAGAAGCTGTACATTATTCAGTAAGATAATATTTCTCCCTACTACTTCTAGCAGAAACTTGAGCACTGTTACTTTATACCTTGCACAGATATAGTTTTTGCCAATCAAGCATCACATTTTTTTTCAAAGTGCTTTTTGTGCATAAAGAATAAAGGAGAATGTGCAAAAACAAGTATTATAACTTTCAAAAATATATAGATAGAAAAGATTACAGTTGACAAAAATATACGGACAGTTTGTTGTAACTGTTATTACAAGTGTTTCCAGTCATTTATTCCAACAAATTAAAGACTAAATGGGGTTTACAAGGGATTATCATATTGTCAGGGCTTTTAACAAAACTTCAAAAAAGGCATTAGTAATGCACTTTTGGAGCTCCTATATTGTATGATGAGCACCACAATTACCATATTGAAAGTTACAGCACTATAGAAATACATACATTACAGAAACTATAAAGTATTGGAGAATAATAAATTATAGAGAAATATACAGTAGACAGAAATACTGGTACTGTGAGTCACATTGCAGAGATAACTCCAGGGTGTATGGATGCCTCACACAACATACTGACTGCTGTATTGTTAACACTGCCATGGCCCTGGACAAGATATAGAAAACTGCATTAGGGTGGGATTGCAAATACAGTTACAGCACAAGGAAGGTGCTGGAAATACTGCAGTGTTGTGGGGGCATGTCCAATTGACAAGACAAGTGCAGCAGGCTGAAGATGGTTATTGTTCCTTGTAGACCTTGGATATATATATATATATATATATATATATATATATATATATATATATATATATAAGGTCTTGGTATCTATAATGAGCACTGAGAGGCTATCATGCATGTCCAAAGGGTAGCAGATACTAGTATATATGGACCTCCTGCTCACATGTAACAGTATGGCACAGTATCATGACAGCTATGCCACTGCATTGCTTAGAGCACAACCCACCACAGAGGTGATGCAGGAGTAGGCAGGTGGATGTTAAGAAAACTTGGACAGCCCTGTAAACTTGCATTGACCTATGTGTGCTACCTCAGGTGTACTGGAGTTATCACACACCAAAGGCATGAAAGTACACTGAGAAATTTACTTCATAAGAGACAAATGTTCTTCTGGTGACACTTTTAGACATATTTCAGTCATATCCTGAACGTGGATATGTCAGATAAGGCCTTCAAGGACCAGGTGTGGCAGGAAATGGGTGCAGAGATAAATGCTTAGGGCTGACACAACATCAGAGTGTTGCAGGTGCATCGGGGGGTGACCAACACAATGTTACATGGAAAGTTATCACTTGCAGCTGTCTGTTTGATGAGTTAGTGGTGGGGGAGGTCAAACATGAACCAGTAGTTAGACAGCTTATAGGTTCTACTGCATGAGAAGCCAACAGCACAGGTCTGCACATGCTTAAGGTTGGCACCTCTTTACAGGCTGACAGTGATGGCATTGCACATATGATGCAATCAAAGGACGCAATAGTATTCCCAGCATCACTAACAGTAGATGGAAAATTCTCTTCACCATGACTGAGGGGACTGCACAGGCCCAGGATAACATACAAGCATTACCTGTGTTTCTTAAAGGATGTCATGTTCATGTATATCCTGCAAATGGAATACAGGCAGTAGAAACAGTGGCAACATCCAAGGGACATAAGGGACAGGCAACCTTAGATGTGCACACACAAAGCACTGCAGAGAGGTGGATAGACACCTGTCAATGATCCTAAGCTTCAACCAAAAAATTTACAAGACTGTGATTGAGTTACAGATAGATGCTACTCAGACTAATGTTGCATAGTGTGCTATGTGGCCTTCATGAAGATATCTAAGGCCTCTTTCATTACCTTCAAGTATTGCAGGGAAAGGCAGCCATTTGTGTGTTCCTGCAGTAGTTTCCACCTTGGAGGCATTCTGGAGGTAGGGATTGGCTGAATACTGTAGGTAAGCATGGCCACTTCTCACACATGGTTGCCTGTACTGTCACCTCCACAGCTGGCCACGTTCAGTAATGTGGATGTGAAAAACACTCTTCTGACTCTACTGTTGCCCCCACCTATGGACGTGGATGCTCATGTAGTCTTGAAAGACACTCATGGCTCCACTGCCACCTGCATCCCTTGCTGTAACTACTCATGTGGATGTGTACAGCATATGTACAGCATTCTGCTGGCTGCATTGTTGAATCTACCCCTGGACCTGGCAAATCATGACATGAATGACACTGTCCTGGCTCCACCCCTGGATGTGGTCTCTCACATGGATGTAGAAGACAGTCTTTTGCTTTCACTATTGACTCCACCTCTGTATATAGCTGTCATGTAGACAAGAACAACATTCTTCTAGCTCCACAGTCACCTCCACCCCTGCCTGTGCAAGGTCGAGTGGGTGAGCATGATGCTTGTCCATCTCAGTTATGGTCTCACTCAATGCAACACAGTCCAGGGTCTTGTATTTCCACTCCCTGCTGGATGCCCATCAAATAACACATATCCTTTGATGGACAGGTTATCATGACAGCCAGTCAACTGTCATGAGCTCACTGCAGGAAACAGTAACAAAATCCCACGTAAGGAGCTCAAATACACTGGGCTCTCCTGACTCAAATGCCCCTTCCCACATGTCATTTCAGGAACAGCTGGTACACCTTCCCAACACAAAACTCCTGTGAGATTCATAACATTGCCCGAGCACATGATCCTGGTCACTCCATAATACACTAGTCATTTGCAGTCTTGCTGCAGGTTCCGCACAGCACCCTTCTAGCTATGCTAGCTATATTGTAATATTGTCACATGCCATTGTGTCCGCCACCTGGGCAGGAAATAATGACTGTAGCCTGCCCACCCATTGCTCATGTGGGTAAGGTAACATCAGTTGTATAGTGCAGTTAGATCATGCACTTCACTGCATAGCCTGAGTGTGTAAATGAATGCAGCACTTTATATCTGTGCTTACCCTTTCTTGATCCATAGATGTGAATCAGATGCAACCTTTTTCCTAGTGCCATCACATATTGCAACTGCTTCTGTCTTGTATGGGAGAAGAGGCCTTTGCAGACTCATCTGCTACTGATTCCTAATCCAGCTGCTTTACTTCTGCTACTGGCATACGATTTTCTGCCAATGCAGCTTTCTATGAAACACCATGTAGTGCAGTACAGCAGACATTACAAATAACTTGCTGCAGTTCTCAACAGTGTAGTGAAATGCACATTAAAATGTAATCAGGCAACAGAAGCAAGACTTCAGTGCTCTAAACGCACATTTGGGAGAGTGTCAGCTCGACCATGGTAGTGTCAGCAAAGGCAAAAGAATACTGTTTGCTGAAACTTCTTTTGCCATCAGTGGAGTATGCCAACCTTGGACTTGGTATATATAAGTCTGCCCACATGGGGGTGCAGTGGGGGGAGGCTTCAAATTTCTTGTAATGTTTGGTGAATTTAGTTTTAGTGAATGGCTTTCAGTTTATTTGTTTTCACCAAAACTATCTTTGGCTAGTTTACATAAATGTCACATATTCAGTAATGTTCTCTGGTATGTGACATTGTACTGTTACACACCCTCTCTTCCTCTGTATTAGGCTGGAAGATGGGATTATCAGTCATGGTTCCAAGACATATGCAGCATCACCTGTAACAAACGACAGGACAAAACATTATGAGAGGTCTGCTATGCATCATTATGCCACTGGACCATTATGGCTCTGGGTTTGGTAGTGTGTGCACCTACTACATGGGTGATCCAGTGAAAAGTCCCCCTCCCCATGATACGCAGGTGTAGGTTGCACCACAAAGAAACCAAACAGTAAGAACACACAAAAACACAAAAAGGCTGGCAGTAGAAGGCAAATAGAGGACAAAAACAACTGTTGAAATATAGAATTTATTAGGTTAGCACTTTTGTTTAGTGGAATCACCAAATTTCTTCAGACATATGCATTAAAATCAAGGACTATCTTATATTCCCTCCCTATGACATTCAAATTCAGCAGCCAATGAAATGTTCAGACAACCTAACCTCTTAGACACTGAACTCAAGACCATAAAACAAACATGAATTCCATAAAAAGCAATACATATTTGTCTTGTTACATTTGTAAAACTGACATTATAAATAAAATAATCAGTGCATACATATTTATTACCTTTCAAATACTTCTCATTTTAAAAGGCTAGAAATAGAGATCATCTCGTTTAAGCCAGGGGGTGATCTAGCATTTAAACATATTTCCCACCAGGTTTCTTTTTGTTCTAAGACTGTTTTCCATGGTCCACCATGAGGATCCCTCTGGACTTGATGTACTACTACAAATTTAAAAATATGTTCCGGGTATTTTTTCAAGTGCCTATATAATGCATTAGTTTCTTTGTTACATGAAATCTCATAAAAATGCTCATATATTCTTTGAGCTAGTGTATGCTGTGTCTTTCCAGCATAAAATGCTGGACATTGCAAACAAAAAGCAATATAGACCACTGCTTGTGAATAACAACTAAACCTTCCCTTTAAATACATTTTCTTGTTAGCAATATTGATACATGTACCGGTGAAGACATGACAGAACCAATGACACATCCCACAAGGGAACATCTTTCCTGTTTTAACTACTTGCCCCTGTCTTTCCAAAATATTTTTGATATTTGGACCTCGTCTATACACTGTATTGGGATGTGGACCCAGTATTTCCTTTAGTTCTCCATCATTTGCAGTTGTATTCCAATTCTTTTTTAATACATCTGAAACAATATAAATGTTATTATGATAAGTAGTAACAAAAGGACGGAAAATATTTTTGCCTTGATCTGTACTTGGGGGAACTAAATTAATTCCAATATTGTCCATATTTGTCGGTGTTACACCTTCACCTTGTCCACTCAATTGATTCACTAAGGTTGATGCACTAGGACCATTAATACTGTGTTCTGATAAAAGAGGGACATAACAAACACTATCTAATTTCCTTATTACTTCATTGCATATTTGGTTTACAAATCTTCGTGGGTGTAAGTTGCACCTGTGCCAGATATCAGAATAAGAGGAATTTCCTGAATGGGGTACATATAGTACATATTATGCTTTGTGAGCTGCTCACCACCTGGCAGTTCATGTGGACCAGCCAGGGCCTTGACTGCAGTATAGGTGCAGGGAATGGCTCCCAGTACTTTAGAGAAATATGCTTAATTTGTAAAATGCCCATATGATGGTGGTTGTTCTTTCCTCTTCTGTCTGGAGGAACCATGTCTGCTCCTCCATATGCATCAGCATTACATCTAGGAATAGGAATAGAGGGTCCCTAGTTGGACAAAGGAAGGTCCCTGTTGCAAGAAAGTTTAATGTACACAAATCTTTTGTGCTCCACTTGGTTAGGCATTCCATGCATCCCCTTTGATCCTATATAAAATTCCTTTCCACACAGTAGCAGTAAACTATTTTCTGGTTATGAAGGAGATGGTACATTGGCCACTGATGGAACCTTCTGTGATGCAGAGGCTGGTGGTGTGCAACATCATGAACACTGGCATCATTGGAGTGGCTGACATAATGTTACTCCTAGCATCACTGTGCAAGTGATAATCCAGTTCAGCAAGGAATGTAGATGTATATAGAAGTTGATCACTATGGCTCACTGCAGCACTTTGTACACACTGACACTGATTTGTATATCATTATATAGTCATTTGCATGGGATGCATACCTCACTATTTTTCATAATAATGAGGCCCACAGCTTACTGTGTTCTTTTGTATAATGCAGTAACCTAATTGTTTATGAATACTCCCCTATATGACACTGTTGGTATGTTTGCATGATTTAATTAGCAGAGTATTTTTTTTTCCTCTTGAAGCACTATATTTTTAACCAATTCAAAGTGTCTCAAAATTCACTTCAGTCCTTGTTAACTCTGAGATTATAATCTGGCTATGGTCACTGTCTTGCAAAATAAGAAACTACAGGTCTTTAAATGACAGCAATAAATCCAAGAAACAAAGAGCATCTTTGAACACTGTTTTTTTTTTTAAAGCAACTGATTGTTCTATTAATGAATCACATCTAAAACCAGGAATTCATCCCTAAAAATATTTCTTTACAAAGTCAAATGTCAGTTATTATGCTCATGGAAGTGGGGTATTCTGTAAATCATGTAACACTTTGTGGTAAATGTTTCCAATGCTTCTCAGCTATTTCTGTATTGTAGTGTTTGGACAATCCCTAACGCAACACTCTTGCCACATTATTATACTTTTCAGTATACAGACCCTCTGCATGAGTGTATCATACACAGCAAGATGTGCAATTGTTTCCAGTTTTGTTTTACAGAATTTACACTTACCTCTTTCTATTTTTTTCAATGGACTTTGTAAATAATATATATGCAACACACTGCCTTGGGCTGATATTATTAGCCTTTCATCTTTGGGTTTCAGTTCACCTCTCTTTTGCCATTCCTGTATTGAATCTTGGTCAACAATTCATGTCTTCTTAATCATTTCTGCGTCAAACGATTTTCAGCAATTCACCTCTTCTTAGACATTCTTGCTTCAGATCTTGGTCAACACTTGCACTGTTTCTGGAAAATTCTTTGAATTCTCATTGAATATGGGGTCTAATGTTGTATTTTCATTAGTGATGGTTACATTTTCTGGTGTAGTGGCAGTATGTAGATCATTTATCAATATTGAACAAGAGAGGACGTAAAGTGGATGTCTGAAGAACACCAACTGAGATAGGTAGGATGGTGGAGTAGCTAGATTTCCATTTCTCTACCTATGTTCTAATATAATGATAGCTTTTGAATCAAGGGAGAGTGCAGGTATGGGTAAACAGTATAGATAACCGATGAAAAAGTTTCTGATGTGATGCAGTGTCAAAAGCTTTCAAAAGATCTAAGTAAAGGGCAGAACTAATACTAGATGAGTTGCATTTCTTATTGATGGTATTGGTGAAATACAGAAGAGTAGTGGCAGTGCTATAATTTGGTCAACAACTGTGCTGTGTTGAGGAGAGGAAGTGAATATCAAGATGGTGTTTACGGAGCTGACTGTAAACATACTTGGAAAAAAAGGCATAACCAGGAAGAGAAGGGCACGGAATGCAGGTAGAGCACTACCAAAGACAAGCAAAAACAAATGTAAATACCATTGTTAAGTGAAAACAAACTGTTCCACTTTTCCACATTTTAAATCCTTGTTTCTTTGGTACATTGTATCTGATGAAGTCTTGTGGATTTATATCTGAGACAAAAGTGGTTATGGTTTATTTTAGTAAAGAGTGGCTCATTCGCAAAGCCTGGTTTATTAACAGTGAGTGATTTGTACGTCATGCAAAGTGGAACAGTTTGTTTTCACTCAGCAGTGGTGTTTACATTTGTTTTTGGTTGTCTTTAGTAGTAATCTACCTGCATTGCTTGGCCTACTTTTCTAGATTGTAAACATACTTTTCAAAATTTTTTGAAAGAGTATATGGCAATGGGCCCATAGTCAGAAAGATCTGTAGTACTGACACATTTGTGCAATGATAGAATATTTTTTCCAAGAGAGAAAGGGTAAAGGATTCTTTAAGGTATCTATTTATTAGTCAGGAGAAAAGGTAGACTCTAACATCAGGTAAGTATTCAATGGTTAGTTATTATCCGATAATGTAGTAATCTGCAGTTTTAAGAGATATTTTTTATCCTGGAAGTAGAGATTGTCTTAACGGAGAAAATATTTATGGTGGGGATGTCAATGGGCTATAGGAGGAAATATGATACATAACCTAGGTTATTTTCCTGGTGTCTGTGTTGTTCATTGCTCTAATAGTGTTGAGAAATTGGGAGTTGCAAAGAGACGCAATGCAACCTGGATTTTTGTTTGGGCAGGGTTTGTTTGCTGGATTTTACCTGGAATTAAAAGTTATTTCTAGAACATATTTGGGTTTTTGAGGTGGTCAGTTTGTAAATGATAGTCATAGTTAATTTAATTTGTTTCAACTTTGGTTTTTTTTTTGTTTTTTTTTGTTTACTATCAAAATTTCAATGGCATATTCACTGAGTCAGAATGCGGAATTTCGAAACTTCCAAAGCTGCAAATGTCAAACGCCAATATTCTGAAATGCTAAATCTTACCCCCTCTTGACCCATGGTAGTGCTTGTTTCTAGGTCCAAAACTAGAAGTAAATGTCAAAGTTTGGTGTTTTTATGGAGATATGAAATTTCAGCATTGTGGTTTTCACAGATTTTGTTGATGATAATACAGAAGAGTGATGTGCTATTGAAATATTAATAGTAAATAATTTTTTATTAGGTTACATAAGTGTTTGATGTTTTGAAAGTCCTGTTATGTTTGTTTTGTTAGCAAGTTTGTCTAAGCCTTGTCTCTTTTGTGCATTATTTGTTGGTACCAAATGATACCTAGAGAGCTATATTAAAATTGACTCTCCTGATGGGTGCCTGAGATTTAAGTACCTCTGAGAATTTTTTTTTTTTAATAAATAGAGAGATGGTATCACCCAGCTGAACAGTTTTGGGGGTAGGGGTCCAATATACTGCTTTTAGGGTGTCTATGAACATACCTTTGTTGCAATTAGACAAAATATATGCTTGAATGTAAAGTATTTTTTTTTTCAAGGTGAGGCGTACTAGGGGTCTATGCAAGGGTATATGTTGTGGTCTGTGTCCCACTGGTCTGCTTTTCAGTCTGAGCATGGTGATCTATGACAGCTCCACATATCTGTCATAGGTCAATGTGACAACTTGTCATGTATGTTGCACCACAGAGCATGATAAGTAGCTGACAGCTATGGGAAGGGTAAGCAAGGAGTGGTCTGACTCAAACCAATGGTGGCAAAATTATAGTACAGGTCAGGGCATATATGGCATGGGAATTTCTATGCCATTGCTTCAGCACATTGCAGAAAAGCTACTCTTAAGAGCATGTAATGGACGCATTACTATTTCTATGTTTTGCAAGTTTTACCAGCACCACAGCATGTCTATGCTCCAGAGACAGTTGCAGCACCTGGATATGGTTTGCAATGCAATCAGTTGCTAGGACGAGGGTATGCAGCTCTGTCATGATGTTGTGGCTGATCATGTGCATGTAACAGCAGATGTACACCATCTAATACATGGACTCCCATCTTAACTACCTGAGTATGTGTCCTAGGATGGCTGGCTGCATCCCACTGGTGGGCAAGTCATCACCAGTGACAGACTCATGTTGGAACAATTGCCCACAACCAGACAGCAGAGTCACTGTTGTCAGTGTTGAGGACATATCATTGCTTGACAGTCTGTTTCCTGTGTCATCAGGTATGCTGTATTATGCCTTAATGTATATGACATGAGGAATGCTAAAACATGCCATATCGCATCATCTTGGAATAGCAACCTCGGTGCTACCACCCAGAATCTGACATTGTTCTCAATGGCAGTGGTGTGATACCAGAAACTCCCAAGTCTCATATGGTGGATGTAAATCTAGTCTACTCCCACTGACATCCCACTGATGTCAAAACTGCCAGGCCTCTGGTACAGCACAGAGACTCATATCTGTGCACTGACAGCGAATGGCCCTTTGTATTATTTCATGTCTAGCAACTGCGTTGATCCCCAAATCTGCCACGGATTTTGCTGTCATGCTCCTGAAGGGCATCAGTAATAATTTCAATCTCCCTGTGAGTAAAGTTTTTATGTTGTGTCTGAAGCACACTCATCTGTAAACATCACGTGTAGTATCTCTTACTGCCATTGCTACCTTTGCCACTTATCAGCAATGCTCAATCAAATGGAAGAGCAACATATGTAAGCACAATATTTGTAGATATTTCATACGGATTGTCAACATATCCTGTGGAGTGCAGAGATGATGATGGAAACAAAGTACACTGCAGCTGTGATATTTATTATGGCCTTGCAAAAATAAAAGGGAATGATCACCAGCATCCATGTTAATATGTACCCACACACACACACTTACTTCGAAAAAGGAATGTTGACACACTTCTACACATCTTCGAAGGCTATTTGTTAGAACACGCACATTATATTATATCTAAAACTATATGTAGAGATGGATAGATATAGGCCTGAAAGTGTCATGGTATTCACAGGAATGACTGTAATTTTGTCTGCAGCTAACTTGGTATTACTTTATTATGGCTGATGTGCTGTGGTTGTAAGCTCATGTCACACTGCAGACATCATATCTCTTCTGTCATTAGGTGAGACTGGAAGGACACAGATGCTTGTATGCACTCCAAGATGTTTAAAGTGGAAAATCTGTATATTGTTCAGGTAACTGTAGCACTTGTACACTTATAAAACGAATATATGCCCTAACCATATATGTCTACAATAGACATGTAATCCTTTATACCCTGAGCAGTTGGTGTGTGTATTTCATGTAGCATGATAAGGAGTATTCTGGCTGTTGCTGTACTGTAACTCTTACTTTGTAGGTTCAAATCCCGAGTAATTCTCTCTGCCATTTTACAGCAGTGATACTGTAAGAGGTTAACATGCCACCATCATAGACTTGAGGCATAAAACACATAAATATCTTTCTATATCTATACATCAATATATGTATACATATGTGTGTGTGCATGCATGTGCGTGTGTGTGTGTGTGTGTCTATATATATATGTATATATATATATATATATATATATATATATATATATATATATATATATATATATATATATATATATATACATACACACACACACACACACACACACACACACACACACACATATGTATGTATGCATATATTTAGATATAATAGAGACACTGTATTTAATCATTTACTGTCTATCTATAAACAGCTGGATGCAGTATTGTGTAGTACTATATGCATGTGTAATAGACATTGTCCTACCAATGGCATGCTAATGCTGCTTGTCACTGTCTTTGCACTGATTAAGTACATTACCTCCAGGCCTGTCATATGATTGGAATGTTGTTTCCCTTACCATTACATGATCATACTGACCTGTCATTGTTACGGAATGACTGTGCTACAGATGGGCTTTCAGCACTCCCATATTGACAAGCTGCAAATTGCTCACTTAGTGTAAGGAAATGAACAGATGAGGACAACATATGCATCTATACATGCATAGACACAGATGTATTATTGTAAATACATTGCAGTGATATGAAGATGGTACATGTGAGTCTAGAGTGGTATATGTGGCTTAGTAATTCATGCTCACACTCCCATGGGTGGCATAGCCTGACTGACATGGGTTCAGTTCCCTGCTTATTACTGCATACAATTTTTACTGGCAGCCATTGCACTGTAGCAATATGTATATACCTGCATGAGAGGGGGCTGGTACTATGTACTTAATAGAAGAAAGCACACTATGTCAACAGTAACCCACATTCAGTGGATATGTTAATGTTGTTGGTGGTTGTGTTTGGATATACATGAAATTATGATATGGTGTTTGTGCATGCATATTGCAACTCTCCATCTGCACTCCATAGTGAGTACATATGGCATTCTGGTGCAGCTGACACACTGTATGTTTTAGCCTACAACAAAGAAGTGCAAATCATACAAACCATGATATCCTGTGCGCATTTTGCCACACATTCCCCCAGATTTACTAAACTTCCTTGCAGGACTAACTTAGTCCGGCATGGAAGCAACTATTCAGGAGCAGGACGGCAGCGTGCCATGCATATTAATAAGGTGCGCTGCCCGAGTGCCTTGGCTTACATGGAGCATGTAAGAGAGCAGGGGGTGTGTCTGAGAGCAGAGCTCTCAGAATAAACATGCCCCTGCAATGTAGAACAGTAGAAAGGGGTATTCAATTATCAAGACCGCTCACAGGTGTCCGTATATCCTCAATATCAGTCCCCCTTGTGTATAACAGCAACAGAATGTAGTAATAAAATGAAGAAACCCAATTTTTTTTTTTTAATTTGATTGAAGCGTAGGTGCGCGGGTGTGCCCATCGCTTAACTAAAGTTAAAGCAGCTTAAAAGACTGAAGAGGCTAACAAGGAAGATATATGCAAATGAAGCAGCACAGAAATAGTGTAGTGGGCAGAGCATTCGCCTAATGAGCAGGCATTCCCAGCTTGAGTCCCACTGCAGCACATTCTATTTTACATGGCAAAGCACATTATGACCAATATTTTTGTTGCATAACCCACTAAATAGCATATATTTATGAACTGGAGTACTGCAGTAAATGCACATGTGAGGTGTCAGTATCATAATGAATAAGGCACTAATAAGCAGGTCTAAGCACAAATAAGCAGTAGTAAGCATAATTAAGCAGTAGTTAGCTGGCGTAAGCCTGTTTGCGCAGCGGTAAGCAATGCCTTCACTGGCTAAGCAATTCTAAAGCTAACTCTCTGTAAGCAGATGTAACGGCAGGTTAGCAGTGCTTACCATTGCACAAACCCACTTACAACTAATCAAAAGTGCCTTAATCACTCTGTATCCAACGGCCCTTGTTCTGTCCATCAACAAAATAAACAGCGATGCAGGTCTCGAACCCAGGACCCTATACACCATAGACCTAGTAGTTATCCACCAATATCTACCACTCTTTTCACATGCTTCTCACAACTCTGTTGCATAGTCATTTTCTTTCCCCTTTTAATTGCTCTATTGCAGCTCTCTAGAGATTATTCCTCCTTACCCTTTTGTAATAGTTTCAATTCCATTACACTTTTCCTGTAAATACTGTGGGATCTTGAGTTCCATCAGACCACTCATTGTAGAAGACCTTGTCTTAAGCTTATTTTTACTTTCTCCCATTCTTGTATTAACAGCTTTACATTTCTACTGAAAATTAACTATATAACCATCACATTTTTAAATTCCCAGAAACTTGGCCACTCTTTTCCATATATCATCTCCCAGATTTCCAGTGCCTCTGTCCAGCTATTTTGTCCCCAGGTGTACTCCCAGACTATGTTTCATGCCCGACTCTTCTGACATGCATACCCAGCATCTTGAGTTTGTTTTCCTACTCTCCGTAAATAATCTCTTCAGTGTGATATTCCATCTCTACAACACTCTTAATATCTGCTGTCCCACCCCATGCATTTCTGCATCTCTGATATTATTTTGAGAACTTTTTATCATTCAGGTGTTCTAGTCTGTTACCCTTTTTCCTTCTTTCATTCTTACCTTTGCTCTTTTTTTTTGCATTTTCATCCACATTTCCCCCCTCCAGACTTCAAAAAACATTGTTTAACCTTTCTCCTGTTTTTTTTTTCTATTTCTCCCATGGGGGTCTCTATTATCTTCACTTCTCTTTTCTTCCTGTCCCTTCTCTTCTCTTCTTTTGTCTTCTCTTCTCTTCACTTCTTTCTTCCTTTTCCAGAGTTGCTGCTTCCTCTCTCTTTCCAGCTATTTTTCTAACAGGCTGGTGTATCAGTCCAAATGTATTAATTCCTTTATGGTACTGAATACTGTCAGTCCTCCTGCCCATTGCTTTACTAAGTCCAGCTCTCCTCTTTTCTCATTTTCCTCCAATTTTTCTACCTGTTTCTTCCCTAAGAAAGTGCTCCAACCTCCTTTCTCCCATGTCATGTTGACCAATTTATTTTGTGCCTCCACATTCTTTCTTTTATATGTTTACCACCATCCTATTTATCTTCTTGTTTCACACTTTCTCTATCCACCTAAGCAGGTTATATGCTAAGGCATATATGGGTATGTGAGGGAGTTGCCAATCCACTTTTTTACTCAGTCTAATCTTGTTTTGAGACCCTACTCCATTTCCCTTTATCTATACACCATTCAAAGTCATATTGACATTTTAGTACATCAGTTTTTTTAGATCAAGACCTATAACTTGAAGAAAGCTGATTCAAATCACATTGATTCTACCCAATTTTTGTATGTATTGTACCCTGCCCTCTCCAGTAGCCCCGCATTTCTTCTTGCCCTTTCTCTAAATTCTTTCGTATTGTATCACTTTATGTGTATCCTACATTTACTCTTTGATATTACAAGTGTTATTTCTCCTGAATGTGTCCCACTCCTCCTTTCCTTTCCTTCTCCATCCCTGAGCACCACTGTCTTTTTCTGCCCTTTCAAACTTTGCAAAAAATGGCACTATTTCTTCTACGACCATCTCAACATTCATGAGCATAAGCAGAAGCACATAGTCAACTGCACACATTAGAAGCTCTGGCTGTCCTGTTGTTCTTCCCTCAGTTGTGCTGATATTTTTCTCATCTTAATTGCCCACTCTTACATGACTGTCATGAAGAGGCCTGAGGAGAGAGAGCACCCCTGACCAGTCCCCTCTCCACTTTTAGTGCCTTGGAAATTTCTCTGCTTAAAATTACTCTTGTTTCTGGCTTATTTCTTCTATTTGTCTTTGTGATCTCTGTTTTTTTTTCCAACAGGTGCATATACTTCAGATATTCCTCACAACAGTTGTAATTTTATCTCATTTTTGGGCGTTGACAAGTTTGTCTGCCAGTTCATTTCTGGTGAGATATTTGAATGTATTTTTTTGTGTCTGTTACTCCAGTATCCACTGTGCATACTTTTCATAACAAAAGGTCATGCTTCTCCCTTTTTGTGGAGCCTGTATCTGTTTCCTTTCATCATACAGTTAAGCAACTATTTAATCCATACAGAGATTCACTTTCATCAGCCCCAGCAATTTAGCAATCATTATTATTAGTTCATACAGTGACCTGAAATAATCCTGCTTTAGGTTTGAGAATGTACAATAAAGGGCATCAGTTTAAGTGTTCTGGCTTGTGATAACCTTATGCAGACATGCTAATATGTGTTCCAGCTGTCTTCCTTTTCCACCCCCCCCCCCCCGCAAACGCACATTTCTACCAGCCTTGTGGATTCTTTCTCCTAGTAGTTCTTGCAAACTGGGTAAGTGAAACCTTGTTTCCAGCAATCTCAGCAACATTCTTTCCACTTTTGTATCCAGGACATGCTGTGGCACAACTGCTATCTTTATATTATTTACTATGGCTTTGCTTTCTAGGTCATTCAGTTTTCCTGTTTGCCACAGTAATTTTCTTTGTATTTTTTATCTACCTTCTACTGTATTCCTGCCCCTCTCTTTTTAGAGCTGCTTTGTTGTCTCCCAAGTCCTGGATACATTTTTTCATTTTATTCATTTCTCTTTGTTGATTGCCTATTGTTTTTCTTATTAGGCCTAGCTCTTGGATCAGTTTACAAAAGTATTCTTCCTGTGGAATTCCTTTACACTCTGCCAGCTGTTGCTCCCATTTTTTTATGTCCTCCATCTTGTGTTTTTATTTTTCTTTCCTAGAAGTAATTTGTAGATTAATTACCTTTTTTCATATTTATTTGTTTATTTACATTTCTTTACCGGGAAAGTCTGAAAGGGACAGTGACCATTTTCAGCAGGCCTGGGGAGAGATGCTGCAGATTCATGTCTTTGGAATGTGGGAAGAAACTGTAGCATGTGAAAGCAGGGAGAACATGCAGACTCCCCACTGAAGGCACCCCAGCCATGAATCGAACCGGAGTACATCTTGCTGTGAGGTGACAATGCTAACCGTTGTACAACTCTGCTGCCCAATCCTTTGTCAAAAAGCCATCTTGCTTGGTTTTGTTCTCTGGTACCCTCTACAGTGTTGTGTTTGACTGCATACTGATAGTGATACTTCATTGCATGGATTTTGTACTGTTTTTGACATAGCATCTTACAAAGTAAGACAATGTCCAAGCCCCTCTAGTGACAGACAACAGTAGAGACATCAAGCCAGACCCCTACCAGAGATCAGACAAAGTCAGAAGAGGGAGGAGAGTCAGGGATGAGGGTCCATCCCATGCTATTACTCCTGCAGTGTAGTGACCACACACCCCACCTGCAGGAGAACAGTTCCACATGCAGATAAAGGAGTCATGCAGGACATGTTCCACCAGACGCTCACAGCCATAATGGGGCAGTTTGTGGGAACATGGCCCATGCACTGTGATGCTCCTTCTGGGAAGTGCTGTCTGAGCTCCTGCATGAGTTGCAGTCCAGCCAGGAAGGTCCCTTAAAGGAAAATCATGGTCTTTGTGTTCTATCCATGTGTCATGTAATATGTATGTGATAGACATATATGTTTGCAGAGTAAACGTAAATGTAATGCTACATATTTGTGCATTGTCTACCATATGACAAAGCCGATTCCCATAATGATGAGTAGTAAAGCACTGGCACTTGAAACAAAGTAAACCTATAATGCTGAACTTCTGCATTCGCACCATGAAAGACCCATGTTAAAGCTTTCTTTCTGGACCCAGAGTTCTAAGATGTTTGGGACTGTTTTTCAGGTTTGCAGATCTCCAGTGTTTCATGTGTTGGTATTTTCTAGTCATTTCTGGATTTGACTTTGCAGGGTTTGATTTCTGTCATAAACCTGTTGACTATATTTAACATATTTCAAGGTGTAAGAGATTTTAAAATATCAGGAACTATTATATATTTCAATACAGTATTTTAACCCTCTTTAGTCTTGACAGAGAAATCAGCTGGCATTCTGTAATTAACAGATATTTTAATTGTTATAATGATTGACATTTCTATGGAACCAACTTCTCTTCCACATAGAGCAAAGTACTTCTCTTACTCTATTCAAATATTGTTTGGATGAATGTAAATTCACCCCTGGCTTAGCATTACTGTACCTCATGGATAGAAGAAACATGGAAATATCCCAACATATCATTCCATGTATATCTACAAAATAAATGGACTAAAAACTACCATGGAAATGTAAGGCCAGGCTTCTTAAGATATGCACAGATTCCTCACAGATGAATAGCCTAGTAAGTATGTATGAATCTGTCCGTGAATCTCCAACAAGAGGCTAAACTCAGTGCATTTTACAAACATGCAGTCCCTGCTTTATTTTATTTGTTCAAGCTCTGTTTCTGTTCCACAAAACATTTTATACAGCATCTTATCTTTCGCTGCTAGTTCACCACCAGGAAACTTCAGTCGTCGAGGTTCTACTTTTAAAACTGTTTAGAAGTGATTATCAATAAGATGTATTTTTTTTCAAACTATACTTGTGGTAAATAGAACAGTTTAACCAAGGTCATTAGATGTAGCCACTATATGTCAGAATTTAAGAAACTATGTTTGCAAAACAGAAGGTATGGCAGCTGCTATTAGATCTTTCCATAAATTTTGCCTTCCTGAGTAATCAACTACAATGTTTTCTTCTCATTCACAGATCTCTTTAGTTTTCAGCTTATTTTCTCCATTATAGCTCTCAACCTCTTAACACAAAAATCTGGACAAAACCAAAAATAATGGGTAAAAAAAGCCCCCAAAATAGGGACAGATTTTAAATATTGTTCTTATAAACTTAGAACGTTGCTGGAAGAAAAGGTTTTGTGTTATCATGCATTTTCTGAAGGATATGAAGTCTGAAACTCAAATGCCTGTAATTATTTACTGCATGCAATCCTCACTGATTTGCCACAAAAATCCAGAAAATCCCAGATTTTATGAGGAACAGACCAAAAATATGATGCAAATATCTTGACATTCTGCATAAATCTGGAGAGTTGAGAGGTATGTGCTCCATGCATTCTTCAATGCTAATGGCAGATGAGCACAGCTTATTATCTAGCTTCTAAAAAGTTCACTTATCCATGTTTTGTGAATGGCGTACTCTTGTACCACTAAAATGATATACAACAGCTGCAGTTTGCTTTATCTATGTCCTATGTTAAGTTCCATGTATTACCCACTTCCACATGTATCACTGTAGCCTGTTGTGTCACATATTACATTACTTGTTAAGACACTCGTGTATTGCACGAATTGTGCTTTGTGTGCTACCTGTTTCTAAGCTTAAAGTAGTTAATGTGATTTGTGAATGAAAAAACAATGACATATGGTACAAAAGCTGCCAAACAAATGTTTCCTGCCATCAGGGCAGGTTTTGTTTCTTGGATTTTTTTTTTAAAGAGATTTTTAAACTCCTGCTTTGTCAGTGCTAATGCTACTGAGTATAAACTGTGAATGTTATCCTCAGTGGCATCAGGGTAGGGAAAATGTGCAGACATTAATGGACACATCATTACAAAAGCATGCAATCTCATCCATTAACGTCTGTGGATATACCTTATGCTATCCTCAGGGAGAAGGCACTGAGGGATAGCCTATATTTATTTGGGACTGTGTCTTAATGAAAACCTTATGATTTCTTTTGTTAAAATGCACTGCAAAAGTGTAAGGTGTGACAACAAGGAAAATGCGTAATGGTACTTAACTCACTGAATGCCAAAAATAAGTCTGAATTGCATGATTGCTTGCACATTCATGTTTGTTATATATTGTATATTGTATATTGTATAGTGTATTACACATGTAGAAATTGTTGTATACTCATGTTATTTTATTTCATGCATGATTCTGAAGGATTTCTGTCTGGGCCTGCACTCAGAATTGAACAAACCCCAATGGGACAACTCTGTCAAAACAAAAATATAATTAAAAATGCACCCTTTCTATTTAAAAGCATGTTAAATTATTAATACTGATGAATTTTATTTCAGTTAGCTTGAGTTCATAATCACTACAGCCTTATGGACAGAATGTATGTGGCATTTTCCTGCTGCACTTTTTCAAAGTTTTTCAAACACCATTATATTGGGCGACTTCAACTACCCAAACATAGACTGGGAGCATTACTCTAGCTCCAACACCCTAGCCCAAAGGTTCCTAGAATTTATAAACTCAAATGCTATGGAACAACTTGTTACCACTCCCACAAGAGGGGAAAACATACTGGACCTGATCATCACCAACATGGGGGCTCTATGCTCCAGACCAGAAGTGTATTCCTCACTGGTAAGATCAGACCATAAACTAGTCTCACTGGATATTCACATCCCGACCCCACCCCCTGCCCAGAAAACTACAGTGAAAAACTTCTCTAAAGCAAATTTCACACTCCTCAAAACCGAGGTGGAATCCTTCAAAGCCCCCGGGTCTGTGGAAAATATGTCCCAGACCGCAGAATCCTTTATAAACGCATTCTATGAAAACCTTCAGGAATGCATGGATCATGCAATCCCAAATAAAACCAAGACCCAATCCTCCAAAGGCAGGCGTCCTGTCTGGTGGACCCCAGCCATAAACAAACTATACAATAGAAGGAAGAAGCTACTACATGATAGAGCAAAATCCTAAAAAGGGAAGGCATCTCTGATCAGTATTAGCAAAAAACTATGGGCACTCATAAAATCGTCTAAGGCCAGCTTCGAGAGAAAAATTGCACAGGACACTAAGGATAATCACAAGGCTTTCATTAGTTATATTAGGAACCTGGGTGGGAATTCCCAGATATGCTCAGAATTAGTCCAAAATGACAAAAAATACACTGAACCCACAGACATTGCCAACATCCTAGCTGACAGGTTCAGCGCAAACCCCCCCCCCCTCCACACCAAAAGGGCAAATATCTATCCCAGCAGAGTTCTGCACCCCTGACATCTCAGATGCTCAGGTAAGAGCCGCCCTCTCCAAAGCAAAAAACACAGCATCAATGGGACCAGACGGTGTCCCAGGCTGCGTCCTACATGAACTCCAAGAAGAGCTAAACCCAAACATAAAACTACTGTTCAGTCTCAGCCTTACTACAGGATATGTACCCAAAGAGTGGAGTACAGAAACAGTGGTCCCTCTCCACAAAGGTGGTGCCTCAATGGATCTTGGAAACTATCACCCCATAAGCCTGACTAGCTTGGTCTGCAAAGCTATGGAAAGGATCATCATGGACCTCATAAATAAAGATATTGTGGACCTACAGACACTGGATCCTACCCAGTTCGGCTTTGTTAAGGGCAGATCCTGCCTCTTAAACCTGGTTGATTTCTTTGAAACAGTCACCAAGGCCATTGACGAGGGGAAGGTGGTCCACACAGCCTACCTGGACCTCGCAAAAGCCTTCGATACAATACCCCACTCGGGCATTATAGATAAGCTCACCAGCTTAAATATAAACCCCTATGTCACTAGATGGGTTGCAAACTGGCTCAAGGACAGAACCCACATGGTTAGAATTGCTGGAGCCATGTCAGACTCCAAACCAGTTACAAGTGGCATCCCACAAGGTTCAGTCCTGGGAACTCTCCTGTTCGGTATATATTTCTCGGAGGTACAGGCCAACACGGAAGGACTGTGGCTGACCAAGTTCGCAGATGACTGCAAACTAGGTGCCATAATCGACTCTCCAGCCGACACAAGCATCCTACAAAAGGGCCTCATAGAAACAGACAACTGGTGCCAAAGCCATGGCCACAAGCTAAACGCCAAAAAAGTGTATAGTCATCCCCTTTGGCAAAAACAAAGTGCCCACAAATTACCACATAGGTGATAATCCATTAAGTACGGAAGAAGTAATTAGGGACCTGGGGACCCAAGTTGATAGCAATCTCACATTTAAAAACCACATGGCCAAAGTGGTTAGAAAAACATTTTATATAGCCCACATAATCATGAAGGGATTCACATCTAGATCAGGGGAGGTCATCGTGCCTCTTTACTCATCCCTCATCAGGCCCATAATTGAGTACAATGCCCCTTTTGGGATGTACCTTACCAGACACCTGCAGCAACTGGAAAGACCCCAAAAGTACCTCACCAAGAGGATCAAAAGGATCAAACAGATGCCATATGCTGCCTGGTTAAAGAAACTCCAGCTCTACTCAGTGGCATACTGCCTGCTTAGAGGTGATCTGTGCCTGATGTATAAAGCCATGTCCAACCTGGAATTAATGGACATGCTGCACCTCAGAAAATCCAAATCCCATCGAGCTACGTGCTCAAGAGACTTGAGCCTCAGCACTGAAATAAATAGAACATGCTGGAGGGACAGATTCATAACCCAGAGGCTCCCTTCACTCTGGAATAAAATCCCAGTCCAGGTTAGGCAGAGTCCCTCATTGACTCTCTTCAAGAGGAATCTTGATGAGTGGATGGGAGATCGTAGGTTTACCCCGGGTATCACTTTTGTGTCACTGTTAGACAGAGGTACAGTATACTAACCTCGAAAAAGGGCATAGCAAAATTAATTTAAAATGGGTGGAGAAAGCCAAACACACTCTGACTAGGCTTATAAATGCCCTAGGGCAGATAGCCTAGTATGAAGCTATGAACCTATGAACCTATTAGCATGTTCTGTAAAATAATGCTCCCATCTAAGTCATAGATTCAATGCCCATAAACTGATTTTGTGATTAATGTTTTTTGGTCAGCTCATCAAAAACTACATTCTTTGAAAGTTATTGTTGCAAAGGGGTGTATCTCCCTACTCCAACACAGAAGCTTTCTAGGATTAAACTGTATTAGAAATGCCTGTCCAGTGCAAAGTCACTTCTGACTATATCAGCGGTGACACTGCATTAAAGAGTAAGGTTATAGCAAGATTTGTACTCTATGTACCTGTTAGGCTTACTCATTAAAAAGCTATTATATCCACTTCCTTTTAAAATTTGAGATTTTCAGTCAGATCATTCTGTTTAAATTATTAGGGAATTTATTATCAGTATATTGGATTGTTGAACCAGTACTTCCAAAATGTAATGCATCCCACAAACTATTGCAGATTTAAGATTCTTAATATGACATTTAGTTTTTCTACACAGAAACGTTAAATAATACACAGCATTTGTATAAGCTGTTTTACATGTCAAAACATAGCCTCATTTCATAGATTCAACACATAGAACATAGTTCAAGGCCTTTAATATGCATAAAGGCAATTTAAGATATAAATATTAACTTAAAATGTCTATTCCCTAGAAGAATAAATCCATTATTTTTTCCATGTTTAACAATTCTGAAATGTATTATTTGAAAAGATCAGAAATGTCCCATTATAGTGCATAGTTGCCATCTGCATTTGAATCATTGTTTAAAAGATTATTTCATTTATTATTACAAGTGACAATGGGGTTTAATAGAATAAGATGTTCTGAATTCCAGTTTATAAAGCAATTTATTGACTCTTATTGCAACTTCAAGACAAAGCAGTAACTTAAAATTAATAACTGATGTCAAAAGTTTAATTCTTAGTATTACTGCTGCTGGCAAGTTTTTACAGATGGCAAATTATTTACATTACAATGTTATATTGTTGTAACATTGAGATACAAAGGATATTATGCATACAAGCCACCTCATTTATAGAGATGAAAGTGAGGAATTTCAAATCTGTACTGCATCAAATGCTGTCTAGATTTTTTCCGTGTAAGATACTTGGCTTTCTCAGAAGCTGAGCTGTGTGACTTGCAATAAATATTAGGTGCAAAAATTAAATAATTCACACTGGTGTTCTTAACCTTTTTAAGCTGTGCAGAGCCATAATAAAGGTGGTCAGTGCATTGCTTAAAAAAAAATAAATAAAAAAAAGACCCAAGCTGCAACAATACTTTGAAACCGAGGAGGTCATAGTGCACAGGCATCCGATAGTGGTTCTGTGTTGTAATATGATCCATCTCTTTTCCTTATTTGTTCCATTGCTGTATGTTATACAGTAATTAAAAGATATACAGGTATGTGGCTCACAAGGATGTGAAATATGTCAGGCCCATAGACAGTTCTATTTAAAAGCAGCAAAATTAATGGAAATGAACAGTGATGTTTGCTGCGATTAGTATTCAGTCCTCCCCTATTCTGGTGGGGCTTTTCAACCAAGATATTCTGAGTATAGGCTTTCTGGGAGAAGTTTTAATAAGATAGTTGCTTAATTCAGAGCTCCATGTGTGCACTGATGTGAAAGTTAAAAATGAAGGATGCAATGCTAAAGAGATGATAGAAAATTAGAACAAATACTGTGACACTGCCAGCCCAGCTTTCTGGAATTTTGTAAATAATTTGATGTAATTTGTGAATATTGATATGATTTATATAGAACTGTACTATGTCATTTGTGAATATTGATATGATTTATACAGAACTATATGTTATGCACTGAGCTTCAAGAATGTAACCACAACATACCCTGATGGAACAAAGAAGATTAATTTACAAAACTTCAAGAAAATAAGTTAAAATTAACTGTTTTACAATGTGCTATAAAAGTTAGTTAGTGCAGCAAGGAGACAGGATGTCTAGAGCTAGAAGTGTTTTCTATTGTCTGGAAAGAAAAATAATTACTAGGTTTCAAATGTAAAAGCATTTTATTGTTTTACGACTTCCATGTTCTTCAAACGTCTGAGAGATATGTACTTCTCAGACAGAGATGTTAAAATTCTGTTTGTATCTGTGTAGCCTGGGAGCTGAAGTCAGGTGACAAAGAGTGATGTCATCCAAGCAACTTTGCAGTAATGTTTATTATTAATTTAAGAACTCTCTGAGAGAGAGACTGGGCATTTTGTATTTTGTCTTGGACCTAGCAAGAACATCCACTCATCATCATCTGCACTTGCCTTGCTAATAGTAAGTAACCAGGCTACAGTAATTTCTTTTAGATATAGCTAGGAACATAGTAAAGATTAATTTAGATGTTTTCTGTATTTATTTGAGACTGTCCTGCAATGTTGTTTTAAAATAATTCCTGTGGTTCTGAACTCTGAAGTAACTGTGTATTATTTTGTTCTTTTATTATTTATTGTTAAATATATTTAAACCTATCTTTGTGGCTGATATTTATGAGACATATTTAACCTCTTAGAGTATTTTCACATGTATTTGGTGACACTGTACAGGCCACTCCTAAAATAGCCTTGCAAGTCTTGGTCAGGACTACCATTTGGATTAATAGTAACATTACACAGTAGGATCAGACACCCTTTGTAAGGGCCTTACAGTAGCTGATAAGTAAGGGTGGCTGGTGGCAGCTGGTACTACCTTCTAGTCTGGGCAGAAGGGGACATAGCTAGTAAACCTGGGCCAGTCTTTCCCAGGTGTGCATATGTGTATTTGTATATCATTCACATCTCAACGTTATGTGTCAGCTACTTGGGCAGGGACATAAAGCAGTGGTTGGACAGGGGGGTGCTGGAGGTTTTAGCTTGCCAACTAGGCTGAGATCTGGACCCTATAGCTGTGCCAGTGAGGAGTCTTATTGGGGATCTGGAGCAAAAGGGAGAAACCAGCCCCAGACTGACTGTGATCTCTGTGTACTCTTAAGGGAAATTGTACTTTACTGTGTGTGTATTTGTTATCCTCCCCTATGTGAATGTCTATCACTGGTGTTAGTGGTAAGGACTGAGGCTGCTTGATTACTGGGCTTGTGCACGGGCATCACATATTAATTTATCCCCCCCCCAGAGAACTCAAGTTAGGTTTTCAAGTGACACTTGAGAAACGTTGCTTGAGAGGGTTAGGTCTATCTGACTATACCTTACCCCATTCTCTGTCTTGAGAGCCTATCTGCACTGACATTGCTAATCCCACTGTGGTGTTGCACTGACATACCATATGTTTGCAACCCTAGGGTCTATCTTAGCAACTTGGCATTTTGCTGGCTGGCTCTGTTTAACCATGTTAGGGGATTGTGATCTGTCTCTACAATTCATTTTCTTCCATACAGATATGGCTGATGTTTCTGCAGTGCCCACACTATGTCTAGACATTCCTTTTCTACAGCTGCATAGCATTCCTCCCTGGGTTGGAGCCTATGACTGCGATAAACCACTTGGTGCTCTTCTCCCTCTGAAGAAGTCTGGCTAAGTACAGCCCCCCCCCCCCATGATTCGAAGCATCCACCTGCACAACAAATTCTTTGCTGTAATCTGGACTGGCTAACACAGGGGATCCCCCCAAAGCTTCCTTAAGCTCCTGGAATGCCTGCTCACATGCTGGGGTCCACACTACTTTATCTGGCCTGTTCGTCCTTGTCATTTCTGTGAGGGGAGCAGCTATGGTACTATAACTGGGGATGAACTTTCTGTAGTACCCTGCTGTCCCTAAAAATGCCCTCACCTACTTTTTGGTAGCAGGTGCAGGCCATGCCTGAATGACTTCTACTTTGGCAGGTTCTGACCTGACCTTACTACTCCCCACTCTATGTCCCAGGTAGGAGACTTCTGCCATACCCACCTGACATTTGCTCAGTGTAATGGTCAACCCTGCCCTCTGTAGTCTGCCCAACACCTCCCTGCCATGCTGAAGGTGCTCTGGCCAGGAATGGCTGTAGATGACAATATCATCTAGGTAAGCAAGGGCAAACCCTTCTTCTCCTGCTAGGATATGATCTACCAGCCTCTCAAAAGTTGTTGGGGCATTTTTCATCCTAAAGGGCATCTTTGTAAACTGATACAAGCCAAAAGGAGTCACAAAGATTGACCTCTCTCTAGCACTGGGAGTCAAGGGCACCTGCTAGTAACTCTTGGTAAGATCAATGGTTGTAAGATACTTATCCCCACCCAGCTGTTCTAGGGCTTCATCTGTCCTAGGCATGGGGTAAACATCTAACTCTGTGGTGTGGCTATTTATTTTCCTGTAGTCCACACAGAACCTAGTGTTGCCATCCTTCTTTGGCAACAGCACCACTGGTGGAGGCCCAGGGACTGTTGGACTCTTGAATTAACCCTAGTTCCAACATTTCCTGTATCTCTTCCCTCAGAGTCTGTTTGACTCTCTCAGGCACCTTATAAGGAGCCTGCCTAATAGGCTTTTGGGGTGCTGTATTCACCTGGTGCTGCACCAGATTGGTGGACCTTGGTTTCCCAGTGAACATGTCCACAAACTCCTGTAACACTCCTCGGATTTCTTGAACCAGGGTAATAGATAGCTGCTGGGACATTGCTACCCCTTCCACTGAGGTGTCAGCCCAAGCCTCACTGAGGAGATCAGTCACCAGATCTCCCTCAGTCTCCTCCTGCAACCCACTGCAAATACTCAGCACAAGGGCCTCCTTATCATGGTAAGGTTTTATCATGTTAACATGGTACAATTTGTGTTCCTGCTTCCTGCCTAGCAGTTCTACCATGTAGTTAACACCACTTACCACCTTATAGAGTCCCTCCCAAGCTGCTTGCAGCTTGTTGTGTCTGACAGGAATGAGAATCATTACCTGTTGCCCTACAGCATACTCTCTAACTCAAGCATTCCTGTCACACCATACATTTTTCTGTTGTTGGGCTTCTGCCAGATTCTCCTGGGCCAAGCCCATGAGTTCCCTTAGCCTTGTCCTGAGGCTTAGGACATATGCCACAACAGACTCCTTGTCAGATTCACAATCACCTTCCCACTCATCACAAATTAAATCTAGAGGTGATCTCACCCTATGCCCATACAGCAATTCAAATGGTGAAACACCTGTGGATTCCTGGGGAACCTCTCTGTAAGCAAACAACAGATGGGACAAATATTTGTCACACTCCTTCTTAAACTGGTCTAAAAATGCCCATTGCATAGACTTGAGTAAAGAGTTTAACCTCTCAACAAGACCATTAGTCTGGGGATGGTAGGGGATGGTCTTCAGGTGCTTTACCCTACATTACTTCCACAGACAAGCTTGCAGGTCTGACATGAAATTGGCACCTCTGTTAGTCAGCATTTCTTTTGGGTAATCTACCCTTCTGAAAATCTCTAACAAAGCATTTGCCACCTTTTCTGCCTCAATAGAGGACAAAGCCACTGTCTCAGGGTATCTTGTAGCATAATCTACTACCACTAGGATATACGTTTCCCCTGTGGAACTTGGGGTACTCAGAGGCCCCACAATATCCATAGCTACCCTCTAAAATGGCTCCTCAATCACAGACAAAGGCATTAAAAGGACCTCACACTTTGTCTCCTGCCTTGCCTACCTTTTGGCACTTCTCATCAGTCCTGCAGTACCCTGTTACATCTCTGAAAATTCCAGTCCAATAGAAGTTCTGCATAATATGTCTCTTTGTACATTTTATGCTCATATGACCTGCAAAAGGAATATCATGGGCTATGGCTAGAAGTGCCAGACGTTAAGCTCTAGGTACTACTAACTGCTGTCCCCCTCTCACCTTCTAGCCCTCCCTCAGGGGTCCACTCTCTTTACAGTAACCCTTTGTCCCAGAATTCAGATTCCCCCTTCCCTTGAGAATCAAGTGCCTCACTAGCTACCTGCCTCAGGTCTTGCAATGTATGGTCTGAGAGCTGAGCCTGTCTCAACTCTCTCTTTGTAACCCTTCCCAGCTCCCCTTTCACAGGAAGTCTGGTATCCTCTGACAGTGGTGCCTCACTGTCAGCCTGGGTATTACTACTCACCTCTACCTTTGCAATCACTCTGTCCAAGGGATCATCAGTACCCACAAACAGCTGTGACTCACTTTCAATCTCACTGCTACAGAGTAGCTCCCTCCCTGAAGTAACCAGCCCACCAGTCCTAGCTGCAAGTATGTGGTCTGTTTGGGACTCCCCAGGCTACCAGACCCACATGATTGTCTCCAAGCCTGACTGTAGGCAACTGCACAAGCACATGGTACTGCACTATCGACATCTGCAGGATAGTAGTTTGGTACCAAGACAACCTAGTATTGGCATTTTGTTTTCCCCACTTACTGGCTCTCTCACCTTTTGTTCCCCACCTTGCCTCTATGGACATCTGTATGCCACATGGCCCCACTGGTTGCATTCAAAACATTTAACCCTAGGTCTTGGACGTGTATCTGGACTAGTGGCTTCCCCTGCTACTGGCAGATTCTGTTGGGGCAGTCTGGACTGCCCACCATGGGTTCCTTTAGATCCATGAGCAGTACTTGGGGTCTCTTTCCTGTGCAGGGATGCCCTACTTGCTAGGTATAGGTCTCCCTTCTTCCCCACTCCTCTGAAGTAGCACATTGTCTATTAGCTACCCAGATCCTAATGTCCTCAGGCAAAGTGCTAAGGGTTTGTTCCCTCACCAAAAGGTCTGACATCACTTCAAAAGTGGTGATTTGACATACATTCACTCACCTGTGAAAATAAGTGCTTAGTTCAGCAACATATTCACACACACTTTCATCTGCCTTGAGTCTTGAGCATAGGCTCACAAAACTTTTTCCTATATGTTTCAGGTGTTAGCTTAAAAAATTCTAACAAACAGTTCTTAACAGCAGTCTAATTAAAACAGTCAACATTAGACATTTTGGACAAAACAGTTACAGCTTTACCATGGAGTAAGGGGGTCAGGAACCGTACCCAGAGCCTTTGGTCAACATCATACTGTTTACATACCCTCTCAAACATATGAATGAAACTATCAGAATTATCCCCTTCTGTAAACTGCAGAAGAAATTTACTGACCTTTTGTGCTTCTTGGATCCTTTTACTCCCTTCCCCATTACCTCCATAACTCTGCCGAAGAGTCAGCATTTCCTTTTCATGTTGCCTCTGCCTTTCCTTCTTCTCAGCTTCCAGGCATAGCAGTTTCTCATTCTCCTCAGCCTGTAGACATCTCAGTCTCTTGCTGCTTCTGTTTCCAAATGCCTGGCCTCCAACTCAAGTCTCTTTAGCTCCAGATGGATTTTTAAATCCTCTGCAGAAAGGTTGAGCTGTCCATTCTCTGCGTGTTGTACGCCTCCACTGCCAGTCTGATTGTCCTCCTGCTTGCTGTTTTCTGATGCAGCTATGACCAAAGCTGCAATCATGTCTGCCTTAGTTAGGTTTCCATGCACCAGTTCCCTATTCTGGCACATCTCAGCCAGCTGGCTCCTTGTCAGCTTTCCATGCTCCTCTGCTGACAAGCATGCCTGCTCTCCCTGACTAACTAAGCTAACAAAAGAAATAAAACAATTGTATTCTGAAATCTGAGTATTCACTTTGTGGCTGATTTAGAGCACAAAAATACCTTCAGAGATCACTGTACACAAGCTGCAGGAATTCACAATACCCACACCACTACAATCCAATTAGTAATTGCCAACCAATTAATATGTGGAGTGAATATCCCACCACTGCCAAACAATTAATATGTGATGCTTGACTTATCAGCCTTCCTGCAGCAGAGTGCACTGTTGTTACATTTTTGCAGTTCCACATTTAACAGCATTTTCTTCTATTTAAGAGAACAAGCCTGTGGCTTATATTAATATTTACAAATGATAGAATTATCTACAAAATCCTATCTAACTAGGCTGGCAGCCTTCACATATCTTCACGCCTGTTATGTTTTTTTCTACTATTTATTTTTACTAAGCTCTGATGTGAACTCTCCTAACAGTGTGCACTAGGCATAGATGTTCAAACAAAACAATAGAAGACATTGCCATATAGACTGGGTGATGGTAATTAATACGTATCCTTTAAGAAATAAAGTACAACACTTCCAGAAGCCATCCTAAATAGTTTGTTTTCCAGTCCTGTAGTTTTTATAGTAAGGAATTATACATTTTCCAGTTATTTCAAATGGTTTGGTAATGCAGCCCTATATTTATCGATGAACTGGATCAGTGAGGTCTAAAGTCTAAGGTATATTGGGGTAGTAACTTTTCATGCTCTTTAAGATCACAAAATATGCTTTTCCAATTTTAGCCACAACACCGTAGTCCTCAGATTTTGCATAATAATCTTTTATTTTTAAACATAATGTATGTCCTTTTTCCAAGTCTCACAATGCTACATTTATTGATATTAAAGCTTAGATTAGTTATTACAGCATCAGGAATGTATTTACATACAGCATAGTGAAGAACGTAGGCATCCTTAATTCCCTTAATCATGTTACCCAGTCTGTGCTCATCAGAATATTTTGTTATCCAGTATATATTTCCCACTGTTATATCTGGGACTAGTTCAAAAGTATCTCATGTATAGACCCTTGTGGGATACCACTTTGAACCTCCCACTGGGACAAGTAGATATCCTATACCCTAATTTTTAGCAGTGTTTAGCCATTACAGTTTTGCATATCAACCACTGAATTTATCAGTTACTCTTACTATGAGCAATAATGCTGAATACCTTTGCAAAGTCAAGATAAATGACATGCACCATGAGCCAGTTAACATATGTTGCTCTTACCTCTTCAAACTATACCACTACATTCAGAAGACAAGATAAACTCAACCTCGCTCTGTTGTCCAAATCTAACAAAGATAGCTCCTGTATCATGTGGCAAAGCTTCATTGTAACTCATTACATTTTACACTGAATTTTGGTCAGGCTAGTAGCTTTAAAGTTGTTGGGGGTGTGATGTGACTTCTCTTGTTTTGAATAGTTATGACTCCAACCTGATGTCACAGATCAGTGATGTTTGCATATAGCAGAGATTAGTTAACCACAACTCACTGGGGTTTAGTTAAGTTTTCCATCCCACTTGAATTTCTAATTTTGTTTTTGGTAGTCATTATCAGATTTGTAGTCATATAATGAATGTGTCATATTGCCTGTATAGGAATCTGACATATATCTTTGCTTGCTAAGACGTCTGAACAAAAAAAAAAAAACAAAAAAAAAAAAAAAAAACCTGCAAGTACATTTGATATGTTCTGTGGCTTGCTATTCACTTCACTGTTAAGTGACAACATCTTACATTCAACATTTACTTTGATTGTTCTAATATAATTTTAGCATATATTATTAGTGCTTTTATCCTTTGAGGGCAGACTGAGCTGAAAGACAAAGGTGGAAGATTCCATTAGTTAATTATTTTCTGTATTTCAGTTAATCTAGATTGGTTATTATGACTAGGGTAATTTTGAAAAATAATTGATAGATCAGCTTTCTTTGATCTCATTAAGTTGCAATTCAGCCTAAGGGATTTTTATGCCAAGTTTACCTATTTATACATCTGTGTCTATATCCAGACTCTGACATATGCCATAGCTTATTGGGATGGTATGTATTTGTGAAAGCAGAAGTTAAATATATCATATAACTTATTAATAATATTCTAAATGGACTTATGTGATTCACTGAATGCTGTTCTCATGCCTGTTTTTGTAAGTATATACTTTATTGCAGCATGGTTTCAACTGCTGAAGTGTAGGAATGATGGTTTATTTAAGACAGAGTTTGCTTTTTCTCTTAGATTAAAGTTGATGGTATTATAATATGCATCACTTGCAGGGGATATAAAAATTTATGGAGAGCAGAATGCTCCTAGGTTTGTCAGTATGTCCATCCCAAATGGATTTTGTGCTCTTTGTTCTGAGTTACTTGATTAACGTGTCGTTCCAATTTCCCATCTCTTCAACCACACCTCTCACACACTTGAAGCTGTTAATCTGGTCCACTATTATCCCTCAATTTTCTGCCTATTCTGATTTTACCCCTTTAGTGCCATGGTCACTGTCTTGTCTGCACTCCGTCTCATCCCATGTGGCTTCAGTTTTGAATCTCAGCCCCCCATAATTTGCTGATGTTCCTGTTCAGAGACTGTTTATAGTGCTACAGAGTACATGCATACCAGTTTTGTTGATCTGACACCCCCCACCTGTTTGCTGGTTTAGTTCACTACTGGTTACATCAGGAGTAGGTCAGAGCTAAACCTTGATGCATAATCACTCCCACTTGAAACCCGTCTGTGAGAATGAACACTGCTCATGCATGCTTCATTGAATAATTGTACATAGACTGCACCAAATCTACCAGTGTTTCCAGGACTTAGTACCATCTCAAGACTGTCTAAATCAGCTTTTCTGGAACCATATCATATGCTTTCTCCATATCTAGGAGTACTCATTTGGACTTTTTCCTCATCTTCAGCTTATTACCTACTATCTGTCTCACTGCACACATTGGGTTGGTTGTACTGCATCCTGATTTGCATCTGACCTGGTCAAGTCCCCATCTTAATGTTTACTACTTTGCTACTCATTTATCATTTACCCAGTACAGCACATTCAAGCAGAATGACAGAAGTTTAGCTGTGTACTACCTGCATATGTATATATTCACTCTGTTCTTGCACACTGGCATAGACTGTTTATTCTCCATTGATCTGATATATGTCTGTCTTTCCATACTGCAATGAATACCCTCAGGAAATATTTCTCCTCTAAGCCCTCTCATCTTATTGATCATATCTGATGTGACTTCATCTAAGCCTGACCCTTTCCTTACCATCATTTCCTTAGCATGCTTCATACTTCTTCTAGGGTCCCTTTCACTGTAGGGCCTGCATGTGGCAGTACAGCATCTGTTGGGTTTTCTTCATTCGGAAGCATCTTTAACTACTCCTTGCATCTCCCCTTCATGTCCCCTACACTGCTGAGCAAATTGTTGCTGGCATCCCTTGTGAATAATGATTGCCATCTGTCTTCTTCATTCTGTCATTTCCTTGCAGCCTGATAGAACTTCTGTGCCCTTTGCTGACTACATTAACAGAATCTGGTAAGGTTACTGGATACTTGTTCTTTGCCATCACTACTGCTTTTTTAAGTTCATTGTTAGACAGACCATATTCATTTTTGATTACTTCCTACACTTCTGTGTTCCACTGCTAGCTTTCCTGATGTAACTTTTTATTTCCATACCTAGCTCAACTGTAGATCTTTTCTATGACCAGTCACACATGCTGTTTTGAGATACAGCCATTCGTCTTCTTCTTCTTCTATTTCTTCCTCCACCTCCTCTTCTGCTGCTTTACATATTTCCTCTTTAACATGAGGTGACAAACCCATGAGTATTTCCTTGAGAACTCCTGTTCTTTTGATCTGTTTAGCTTTCAAAACTTCAGTTCAACTGGTTCCTAGAGATTATGTTGTGATCACTAATTTTATACCAATGCCTTTTACTTACTAGTAGGAAGTCTACTGATTTCTAGGCATTTATTTATTTTTTTAATAAATATACTGGGGGACTCTTGAATCAGCTCTGCAGCAATGGAATTTGTAATATGCTTTTTGCACATCATTAAACCAGGTTTCAGAAATTGTACAAATATCAGCTTTCTGATCAGAAAAACACTTGAAGAGGTCTAAGATACAATGAGGCTAGTATTACTCATGTTCATTACTGGCACTCACAGGAGTGCTTCAAGTACAAAGTAGTCTATTGAGTGGCATGTGTCAATCTGGACTCTGCTTCCCCTGTTTATTGTACTATGGCCTCAGCAACTGACTACAGAGTGCCTGACTTTTTACGATGGAGGGTTTTCCTGAGAATATGCTTTTCCCAGTCTTTCCATAATATTTGACAAATGCATCACATTCTGTTGTATATCAAAAAGTTGGACCTTTTTAAGTTTGTCACCTCAGTATGAAAAATGGCTATGTCTTACCTGCATTAACATAATGTAAACTAAATGAAATAACCCTAATGCTGTCCCAGGGCTGACATGGCTATATTATGATCTCCTTGCTGAGTCCATTGAAGCATTTGTCCATTTTATTTAAAGGCATCAATTACTATTGTGTTTTTTGGGTTCTCTGCCTTGTTGAGTCTAGCTTGGTTCAAATTTATATTCCAGGTATTTTGATACCGTGCAATATTCCTAATACCATGTTATAGTGGCTGTGTGTGTGTTTTTTTTTTCTATTGTCCATGAGATGTCTGTGGAATGTTTTGTATGTATAACATATGTGTCTTTTTACCCTATTGCCTCCTGAAGTACAAGAGAAACATTTCTATTGTTATTCTTTGGAATCTCTTTGTGTGTGCAGTATGCATCTTTACAGAGTAGGGCCTTTGCTAAACATTCAGATTCAGTATTCTGGATATACTCATCCTTTTTCAGAGATATTTAACTACTTATTAATAAACAGTGCCTTTTATGTGAGCATCCAGAAGCAAAACAAATTCAAAGCAGAAGGTTGTGTACAGCAACTGTTTATTTGATAAAACCACTTAAAACCAAAACAAAACATTTACATACATATATATTAAGCACTTTCGTCCCTTATCGGAACTTCATCAGAATATAAAAACAGTTAAGTTACAAAACTTTTATAGACACATCCATGACAATGACAACAATTCCTTTGATGCTTCAAAAATTGCTCCAAAAATAAATAAAGGGGAAATACATGGGTACAATTATTGAAACTAAGGGAATTATATTGGCAAATGACTTTGAATGCCCATGGTTGGCCTGGACTTAACAAGTCTTGTTCCATTACAACCCTTTTGAAATTTAATACATTGACTAAGCAATGAAACAAAAGTAGGGATGAATGGTACAGTAATACCTCTAGTGCCTTTGCTACAGGTTTGCGCTTTAAGTGCTCTTTTTATATAATAAAGCTATTTATGTGAACTTTATATTTAACACACATTTTTTCTTCCTATTCAAGCCTCTTCAAGGAAATGATGTATGACATACATTTTCTATACTCTTTAATTGAATGACCCTATTGTCCATTAGAATTGGTTTTAATATTTTTACCATCTCATTGCATGCATTGAATGTTGAGTTATTTTTAGGTACTAGATTTTTTTGAGCAATTTTTATGTATACAGTTTTAACTTCTCATTTTAACGTGATTTTTATTTTTATTTATTTTATTATTTTATCTAAAATTTTTCACAGAAACTAATATATAAACATAATCTGTTTGATACAAACAGTTTACCGTTTTTAGCTGGCTTGCAAGATTACACAGTCAAGATGAAGCGCACTTAAATCTTCCGAACACTGGATGGCATTGTGACACTACTTTGCCTAAGAATGGTTGGAGACACTCCCTCTTGAAACATCAAAGGGCTTGTTGTCATTGCTCATGGATGTGTCTATAAAAGGTTTGTAACTTAACTGTTTTTATATTCTGATGAAGTTCCGATACGGGACACAATTGCTTAATATATATGTTTTTTTTTGTTTTGGTTTTAAGTAGTTTTACCAAATAAAACAGAAGCTGCTCACAAACCTCTGCCTTGGATTTGTTTTGGTTTTGGAGCTTTTTGCATTTTATGTTTTACCTGTTTTATGTGAGCATGACATAGTTTTCATGCTGTCGTGATAAATGTTAACTAGCTAGTCTTTGAAAATTAGCTCTTGTTTTTCATTCATGCATGATCTAAAATAAGATCTTTCTTATATAATAAAAACAAATTATAGAAATGTGTACCAGTTGTAATCATTTTATTGTATCTTTGTCAAAGGGCCATTGAATTTGTATGTATTATAATTTTATTATTCAAAGAAATTGCCTGTAGTCTATTTAACCTGTTACTCAGTGGGACACTACTAGACAATAGCTATAAATTGAGATATAATAGTAAATTGAAAAAAAGTTAAAATGGTAGATATAGCTGTTGGATTTGAAAGTTTATTTTTTAAGTGCTCAGCCTTTACTCTGGGATCTTGAGGTGATCAGTTGCTTGAACAAATACATACGAAAGAGTGGGAAGGGCTTCTGAACTGAAATTAATGTAAAGAACATGCAACTTAAAAACTTCTAGGTCAAAGAATATGACAGAAATACAGTGTACAAGGTAGGGGAAATGACAGATATACTCAATCCCTGGTATTCAATAAACTCCATGCAGGAATAGCACTATTCCTGCACGGAGTGGTTTGTGTCTGTATAGCACAGCAGCATGCCTTGCATATTGCATTGCTGTTTAACCAATATGAACACAAACCGTAAACGAGTGCAGGGGGTGTGTTCAAGTAGTGCACGGACATTGAACATACCTCCCTGCACTCAGAAAATGCCATATGGCATGTTCTAATATGATCTGGCATAATATTAGAGAATTACTCTAATATTATACCAGTATTTCAGTGTCCATGGACACTGAAATGAAATAAATGATCATTTCAGTGTCTGCAGACACTGAAATACACACAGCAGCAGGAAAGCAATGCAGGGGGTGTGTGACAGGTTCTGTGACACACACCCTGCATTGTAAAAGTACCGTATGAGACCTCCACAACCTGCTAAAGCAGGAAATGTGCACAAAAGCACAAATAATGGGTTATAAATCCCTGAAAAAGGACACATCATACATATTGCCTTCACAAACTTAGAAAGAGAATAGAAAACAGGTCATGCATTAACATGAATTACTGAAGGATAGAAGTCTGAAAGCAAATGTTTGCCAATATTCCCTGACATCAGTCCAAGTGGACAAAGGCACAAATAATAACAATAGAAATAGGGTCACTTCTGAAAAACTGCCCTCACACACTTAGAAAGTTGATAGAAAACAGAATATGTATTAGCAGGAATCTCAGAAGGATAGAAGTCTGAAAGCCAAATGTATTCCATTATTTCTCAATTGCAGTTCTCAATGACTTATCAGAACACCACAATACTCACTATAATAATAATATTATATATTTTTTTCTAAGCTAAGGAATGTTTAAGCGTAGCTAAGCAGGTGTGCGTGTTATGGTCCTACACTTACCATAGATTAAAAATCTCATAAGAGATAAATACATATATACAGGTGAAATAAACAAGCTGAGGTAGTGCAGTGATTAGAGTCCCAGCTTTACATGAAAGCGTTCACGGTTCAAGTACCAAGACACAAAACTTATTTTTATATGAGAAAGTAGTGTTAAAATTATTTTTTTAAACTTACATTATGTAGCAACTGTTTTTTGTCAACCATGGTAGTGTAGCTGGTGTACAATGTAAGTATGAGTGCATACAAAATATGAAACCACCCATGTACACACAAGTGCCCCACACAGTATAGTCACACCCTTTGCCAATGTAAGGAAAGCACATAGAGGGATGGCATGTAAAGTATATCATATATACTTAATAAACGGAGTCAGTCTTCTGATATATTTATCATATCATTGCTAGAGCCTTCCTGTGTCCTGAAAGAGTGCTCTTCAAACTATCTGGAGATATACAGAGCTGACTATATTTTTCTGGCACTTCAGGGTGGTGTATTGGTAATTGTTGTTTGACTAATTTTATATCATTGCTGGCTGACTACAGAGTTGTGCACTGTTATTTTTGCTTCACTGTATAGTTTTTCAGATCTCTGCTGAAGGTGTTGGTTTTCCCATACCCACCCTCCATATTCCTGTGTTGTTGTTTAAATTTGGAGGTTTTTGCAGTTGCACTGTAGTTTTGATCTGGGACACTCCCCCCAGTCCCATCTCTTTACCTCATTCTTCCTTATAGACTCATTCTGCATTGTTTTTAGTCATTTTTAATTTAATTGCATTTTTTAAACTGTTTGGTCTAACATTGCTACATACTCAAGTGTGCTAGCTTGCACTGCATTTGAATTGTTTTGACTGCTGTTTTAGCTACTTTTCTGTATATAATAAAAAAAAAATTCCTTTCCTGAAACTAGTGTAGTCCAGATTCACTCAGAAAGCCATAACCAGTGACACGAGTAATTGTAAAAATATAAAAACTTTACTTTACTGAAATAAAACACAAATCCAAATGACTTAAGCACTTTTCGTCAGGTCTAGTGCCTGACTTCTTCAGAGTCTCACTCATTGTAGCAACATTTACATTTATATATTAATTGCATAATTAGAAAATTGGAAAATTACGAAGTTTAACAATGAGGACCTGCTTTACATCATTATCCATTTAAAATTATCAAAGAGTGAGTAACCAAACTCAAAATGTGGGTAGTGGTTTTACATATAGACATAAATAGTGTATATGTTTAAAATATACAAGATGAAATGGGTCCACAAATGGTAGTGTATTAAAATAAAATAAAATAAACGTAACTGTAAACCTTCACAAACCAAAAATAATTATACAAAATTATAATAATGCAACAAATTGTTCTTTACCTTTGTAAACTCCTCAGTTTCAACAAACTGGAGATTGAACAAGTGTCATTTAAACCTGGGTAGCAATACGCATACAGCCTCACCTGCCACCGTAATTCAGCTTCCTCTAACTGTAAAGATCTTGGACCACACCTCTGATTAACTGGGATGTGATCAATAGCCATAAATTTAAAATTGTGGTTCACATTAATAACAGTATGTTTTGCTAGAGCGTTTTCCATTTTTGATGTTTTAATTGCGTATAAATGCTCATATATACGCTCTCTCATTCTTCTAATGGTTTTCCCAATATAGAAGGCCGAGCATTGTTTACATCTAGCTAAGTAAACCACGTAACAAGAGTTGCAATTTAATTTAAAATCTATTCTATATGTATGATTATTTATGCAGAATTGTGTACCCTCCTCAACATGCTTGCAAAAGTTACAATTCTGACACTTATGCATGCCTACATTCGACTTGTAGCGTGTTTCCTTGAATTCCAACATGTTTTTTAAATTCCTTCCTTTCTTGTATACAATCTTGGGGCAAGAATCTATTTTTTCATAAATGTCAGGGTACGCTCTAAACAATTCCCAGTTCTTAAATATAATGTCTATACATGATCCACTGCCTTTACTAAATGTTGTAATAAAAGTTGGTTTGCAGGTCTCATCAACCAATGCTACAAGTGGTAAAGTTAGATTTACTGGTGTTTCATGCCCATCTATCACACCAATATCGTTGGTCAAGTTGGGCCGTAAATTGGTAAGAGAGCCCGTAGAGGTGTTGCTAACGTTGTTAATAGTACTTGGCAATAATGGAAAATAGATGTGTTGACATCTTTTATCAGTTACCTCTTGTATTAGTTCATCCAACAAGTCAATAGGGTATCCACGGGCAGGAAACATATTTTTTAAAATTAAACATTCAGTATGAAAATCACTATCCAGCGAAACCATTCTAGCAGCACGGGCCAGCTGTCCTTTGACAACTGATCTTTTTTGGAAAAATGGGTGACAGCTGGTAAAGTGTAAAAAGGTGTTTGAATATGTTTCTTTCCGGTGGATTTTGGCAGTGAAACAGTTGAGTGTTAAGTCCTTACATAACCTAACATCTAAGTAAGCAATATTTTCAGTTGAGAATGTATGTGTGAATTGTAAAAAGGGGGTACATTGATTGAAATACTGGACCATCCTTTTTACTTCACTCTCACCTGCCTTCACGAGTACAAAGATGTCATCCAGGAACTTAGTGTATAGTACGAAAGATTCAATGTGTGGGTTTAACTGTGAAAAAACGTAGTGGGACTCCCAATAGGCCATAACCAAATTTGCTATGCTGCCACCACATGGGGATCCCATAGCTACACCCACTTTTTGTTTATAGAATTCCTCCCCAAAAATAACAAAGTTATACAACAAAATCAAGTTTCCTAACAGGGTGACTAGATAAATCTCCCTGTCCGGTGCGTCATGCTTTTTCATCATGTAAAAAACCCACTCCAACACTGTATCTCGAGGTATACTACTATACAAGTCCTTGACATCTATTGTTACAAAATTTGCCTCAGTATCAAACTCAATGGCTCTCACTGTATCCAAGAACGACCAGGAGTCCTTCAAATCTGGTGTTCCATATGGACATATTTCTGTAGAATATTGTCAATTAGTTTTGCACATGTGTAAGTAGGAGTTCCCCTACTATCCACTAAGAGTCTAAACGGTGGATTATCTATGCTTTTATGTATTTTCGGAATACCAAAAACACATGCATACCTGGGGTAAGATGTAGATAGGTATGCATGTGTCTTAGAGTCAATTCTACTCTCTATAAGTAAATCCTCAATGGTGTCCTTGATTAATTTGTAAGCTCCATTAACCTCTGACCTAGAACTAAGGTCATATCTATCAGAATTCAATACATCATACATTTGCTTCTCATAGTCGTCTGTAGTGAACACTCCTAATCCTCTCCCCTTGTCCGGTTTACAAAACCTTAAGTTTTGAGTACCAAGGAATTGTATAAACTCCATGTCCTCCTTGGAAGTGTTGTTACTACCATACCTGTATGGTTTACCCAAGTTTAAGTGTCTCAAATCAAGTTCGCAACACTTTTCAAATATTTCCAAGACGGGGTGGAGTGGAGGATTAAAGGTACTTGGTATGTACAATCTGTTTAAACCAGTCATGTCCAAGGAGTCCCCAATTAATACTTTAAAATTTAATTTTCTAACAAAAAGTTTAACGTCTAGTATTGTGTTAACAATGTTGATAGACTTAGTTGGCACAAAACTAAACCCCTTGGCCAGTAATTCCACCATGCTGGTATCAAACTTTATGTCACTAAAATTATATAAGTTAAAATCACCTAGTTCGTTTTTGACTATTTCTAATAAATGTGAAGTTACAGTTGTATTACCCAATGGTACCGAGGGATCGTCGTTAATCAATCCTACCCCGGGCCCATCAGTGTCACCCAGTTCAATACTCAAATCTGAAGCTGAATGGTCAATGAAAGAAAATTCATTAGAGCATTGTACATCAACACACAGGTTAAAGTCTACTTGTTGTTTGTCCATCTCTGTCCAAGTTTGTTTTGGTAATTGTTCTTGTTTTTTGGTCTTGCACCTAAAAAAGAAAACCTTTCATTTGTATTGTTGTTAAAATGACCCCCCACCCGGTGGTTATTCCCACTTCTTAGTCTTTGGCTCCATGGTGTACTAGTTGCCTCGCCAAAGTTATCCAGGTTACCTACTCGATCGATGTCATCAGGCCCTTTATTTAATCCATGCATATGCTGAGTATTGTCAGTTTGGGATATGGCAAGTCCCAGTTGGTCATTTGATGTTTCATTTGAACCAAAATTAAACAGGCCTTTCTTCCAAATTTGCCTGCTCGGTGGTTTAGGGTAAGCCATCCCTGTCCTATAGTCATGGCTGTCCCTATTGAGTTTTTTGATTTTCTGAAGATTAAGCTTGGCCAAATGTTCATCTATACTTACGAATATTCGGTCATATTCGTACTTGTATCTGTTGAACTGCATGTCAACAGATATAGATCTGTCCAACTCGGTCATATGTTGACTTAACTCAGCAATCCAAGCATTGTAGTGTTTCACAAATAACGGTATTAATTCTAAGCCTTGATTGTCAAATAAATTAACTAACTCCTTGTGGAAAATCGAGCCAGCTTCCAAACCAGTAGGGTAAGGGAAGCGTCTCAAACCTTTAGGAACAATTTTCCATACCAAGCATTCGTTGAAGTAAGCCACTTCTAATTGTAACTTTTTATATTTCAACAAACAAGCATCAAAGAGTTTTAATTTAGATATAATATTGTCGTTATTGTTGACATTATCATTACTACTAACACAGTCATGACAATTCAAACGCAAAGGGCTTGAAGCCTCTGCCAAACAGAAATGACTTTTAAGCCAAGGTGGCGATTTATCAGAAAGTTTTTTATTGTTACCTTCATTTGTTTCAGCAAGTCCCGTAGTTGGAATAAATGGTTGTGCAGAGCCAGTTGGTACGTGTAAAACTTGTGTTGTGCTCGTTTTGTCTAATTCCATCCCGATAGTGGTTGAATTTCCATTAACCAGAAAAATGTTATTTTCTGATAGCACTCCATTTGGGTTTACCGGTACAGGTACTCCATTTGAATTTACCGGTACAGATAGAGGGACTTCAATGTTGGTACGTTGCTGAAGCTTTTTCAAGGCAATTCCGTCTGTTGTCAGCGGGTGTTGAATAACGTTTCCGTTTTGCTGGTTTGAAGTGCCATTAACTGTGTGCAATATACTCTCACTGGTAGGGTTCGATATATCAACCTGGATAATCGTTTCGTGGTTCTGGTTCCGCTTCTGGCTCATATCTGTTTGGTAGTTATTAAACATGGTTAGTTGAAGCATCAAGGAGTCAACAGTCTTAGAATATGCTTCACGGAATTCACGAATTCAAGGAAACATGCTACAAGTCGAATGTAGGCATGCATAAGTGTCAGAATTGTAACTTTTGCAAGCATGTTGAGGAGGGTACACAATTCTGCATAAATAATCATACATATAGAATAGATTTTAAATTAAATTGCAACTCTTGTTACGTGGTTTACTTAGCTAGATGTAAACAATGCTCGGCCTTCTATATTGGGAAAACCATTAGAAGAATGAGAGAGCATATATATGAGCATTTATACGCAATTAAAACATCAAAAATGGAAAACGCTCTAGCAAAACATACTGTTATTAATGTGAACCACAATTTTAAATTTATGGCTATTGATCACATCCCAGTTAATCAGAGGGGTGTTCCAAGATATTTACAGTTAGAGGAAGCTGAATTACGGTGGCAGGTGAGGCTGTATGCGTATTGCTACCCAGGTTTAAATGACACTTGTTCAATCTCCAGTTTGTTGAAACTGAGGAGTTTACAAAGGTAAAGAACAATTTGTTGCATTATTATAATTTTGTATAATTATTTTTGGTTTGTGAAGGTTTACAGTTACGTTTATTTTATTTTATTTTAATACACTACCATTTGTGGACCCATTTCATCTTGTATATTTTAAACATATACACTATTTATGTCTATATGTAAAACCACTACCCACATTTTGAGTTTGGTTACTCACTCTTTAAAAATTTTAAATGGATAATGATGTAAAGCAGGTTCTCATTGTTAAACTTCGTAATTTTCCAATTTTCTAATTATGCAATTAATATATAAATGTAAATGTTGCTACAATGAGTGAGACTCCGAAGAAGTCAGGCACTAGACCTGACAAAAAGCGCTTAAGTCATTTGGATTTGTGTTTTATTTCAGTAAAGTAAAGTTTTTATATTTTTACAATTACTCGTGTCACTGGTTACGGCTTTCTGAGTTTTTCTGTTGGAGCTGCTTGCCGTTTTTTCTGTAGTCCAGATTCAGATTTGCTGTATCCAGGACTGTATGTAAGCTTCCGAGCACCCCCACCAAGCTTTCTGTGTTGGAGGGAAGCCTTCTAGCTTATCAGTGGGAGTGGTAAGCACTAGGTAACTTATCTACCACATAAGGAGTGGTTCTGGCCCAGAAATTGTTATTGGCCGTTTGGGCAGTTTTTCCATCTCTCTCAACTTTCTGATCAAAAGGCTCCATTTGCAATTGTTTCCTCCTTTTCCTGTAACTAATTTAGTCCAGATACAGATTCTTACTTTTAGCACTTGAATTTGCTTATTCATGATCAGCACTTGTTCAGACTTGTAAGCACTAAATAACCTACTAATTACTACAGCATTCAACTTTCTTCATTACCTAGAGGAAAACAGTTTGGGTACTTACTTTCCTCACTTGCTTAGAGAAAAACAGCTCTTGTACTCACTTTCCTCACTTATCTAGAGGAAAATATTTTTTTTATTCAGGCATGTACAAGGGTCAGCGCCCAGTGTTCTCTCCTGTCTATCTGATGAATCTGGGCATCTTGGGGCAATGTAGAAATTGCCTCATGTACACAGACAACCCTCTCCTCCTACCACCCAACACTACAACCTGTGAGAGATGCACTTATCTAGCCAAACTGGAGGTAAAGCTCTCTCCAATCAAGACTGAACTTGACAGTCAAGAGGAGAAGGTAAACACTTGCACCACACCACACTTGTCACATAGTCTCACTAAATCTACTCCAGCAAAATCCACAAATAGAAACACAAAAACATTAGCAGAGGCTCTCAATAATAATCTGCTCAAGCAGCAGAGACCTCCAAAGCAGAAATGCAAGAAAACTCCACCCCCAACACAACCCAAATGACACATAGCCCGCAGACTCAGTGTGCCACTCAACCACAGCCAATAAGGCAAAACAACGTACCCAACACACTAGTCATAGGGGACTCTATAGTCAGGCACACTGATGTCCCACTCACCAGGCTAAACAAGGAGAAGGTTACTGTCAGCTGCCTGTCAGGTGCCAGGATTCACCACATAACCCACGCACTCAGGTCACTCCACAATAAGTACAAATATTACTCTGTCATTGTCCATGTTGGTGTGAATGACTTGAGATGTACCTCCCTGGACTACATGAAAAGAGACATGGAAGAGCTCTCCGATCTTGTAGCCCAGGCAGATATGACCCTAGCCCTGAGTAGCATTCTGCCATCACCCAGTACAAGGACAAAATGATTGACTTCAACAATTGGCTAAGCTTCTGGTGTCATTCTAAAGAGATCCAGTATCTGTCTGCCTGGGATGACATGGTCGACAGACCACGATGCTTTGCCAGAGATGGCCTGCACCTGTCACCCCTGGGATTACGGATACTGGCTAAGGTTCTTGCTGCCCCTATAGTGCCTTTTTTAGGCAAGGTTCAAATGACAAATTTACCACTGTAACAGGAACAGGCAAGCAAAAACTGAGGGTGTTGCTACTCAATGCTAGAAGTCTAAATCTCAAAATGCACTCACTCGTGGCACTGCTTAAAATGGAGAACATTGATATCTGTGCAGTGACTGAGACCTGGTTCAAGGCTCCAGAGAGCAGCCATGCACTACCAGGCTATATCTCATACCACACTTTTCAGCCATGTAACCTGGACCGGAACACCAAAGGCGGAGGTGTGTCCATATTCATTAAGGATATCCACACCTCCAGGCTAGTTGCTCAGCATAATGCAGCCGAGGTTATCCAAGTGCAACTAAATCTGGGCAAAACTGCAATCCAAATTGTAGCTTGCTACAGATCACCCACCATGCCCCAGGATTCCCACTCCACTTTTCTTGATGTACTGGAAAATATTAGTGTTCAACCAAACACCCTAATATTGGGCGATTTCAACTACCCCACCATTATCTGGGAAAACTACTCATGTACCAACTCCTTCGCTCAATGCTTTCTGGAATTCATAAACTCCAATGCCCTGGATCAACTTATCCACACCCCCACCAGGGACAACAATATCCTGGATCTAGTCATTACCAATATGAGTGACCAGTGTTCCACACCTGAAGTCAACGTCTCATTGGTCCGCTCCGACCATAAGCTAATTACCCTAGATATCCACATCCTGCCTCCACCCCCCATTAAGGAAACCATGGTAAAAATTTTCTCCAAAGCCAACTTCATGCTTCTTAAGACAGAAGTGGTGAACTTCATGACACCCATGCAGATGGACAATACAGTTACGACTACTGAATCCTACACAACTGCACTTTATAAGCACTTACATGAGTGCATGGATCGTGCAATCCCAAACAGAACCAAGGCACTATCCTCCAAAAAAAGGAAGCCAATCTGGTGGTCCCATGCCATAAACAAACAGTACAACAGAAGGAAGAAACTCTTGCAAAAGAGAGTAAAATCCCATGAGTGGAGGAGCTCCCTGGTCAGCCTCAGTAAGAAGATGCGATCCCTGATAAAATCCTCCAAAGCTAGTTACGAAAACAAAATCGCCACTGATTCTAAAGACAACCACAAAGCATTCTATAGCTATGTCAAGAATCTCAATGGCAACACTCAGATCTGCTTTGAGTTATAGTACAATGGCACTAAATATACAGACCCAACTGATATTGCCAACATCCTGGCAGAAAGGTTCAGTGCTCACTTTACCCCCCTCTCACCCCCTAAAGAGCCCATCTCTATACCGGAAGAATGCAAAGTTCCTGTAATCCTGGCTACACAGGTAAAAACCACACTCTTCAAAGCCAAGAACACAGCATTCATGGGACCCGACGACATCCCAGGCTGTGTTCTATATGAACTACAGAACGAAATGGCACCCCACCATGTTCAATCATAGCCTCACCTCAGGCTATGTTCCCACTGAATGGTGCACAGCAACAGTTATGCCACTCCACAAAGGGGGAGCCACCACAGACCCCAGAAATTACCGCTCCATTAGCCTAATGAGCCTGGTCTCCAAGGCCATGTAACATATCATCATGGAACTTATAAACAAAGATATTGGTAATCTCCAAACTCTGGATCCCACCCAGTTCGGGTTTGTAAAAGGCAGATCATGTCTCCTAAAACTGATAGACTTCTTTGAAGCAGTCAGCAAAGCCGTAGATAAGGGTAAGGTGGTTCACACAGTCTACCTAGATCTTGCCAAGGCTTTTGACAGCATCTCCCCACTCTGGAATTATAGATAAACTCACTAAACTAGGTATAAATCCCTATGTCACAAGATGGGTTGCCAACTGGCTCACTGACAGAACCCACACTGTGAAAGTAGCAGACTCCAAATCCAACTTCAGACCAGTGACAAGTGGAGTACCACAGGGTTCAGTTCTGGGTCCTCTCCTGTTTGGTATCTACTTCTCTGAAGTACCTACCAACACAGAAGGTCTTTGGCTAATGAAGTTTGCAGATGACTGCAAACTAGGAGGCATAATAAAAACCCCAAAAGATGTGGACATCCTACAAAAGGGCCTCGCTGAGACAGTTGCCTGGTGTCAAAGCTATGGCCTCAAGCTCAATGCCAAAAATGCATTGTCATCCCTTTTGGTAAAAACTCAGTACCCATGAACTACCACATAGGTGGTAGTCTACTTAACATCGAAAGTGTGATAAGAGACCTTGGGACACAGGTGGACAGTAGTCTCTCCTTTGATAATCACATCACCACAGTAGTCAAGAAATCCTTCTATGTGGCACACCTGATCACAAAAGGTTTCTCATCCAGGGAAAAAGAGTTCATTGTTCCCCTCTACTCATCACTCATTAGACCCATTATAGAGTACAATGCCCCTTTTGGTATGTACCTCATAAGACATCTACAACAACTGGAAAGGCCACAGAAATACCTCACAAAGAGGATTACTGGCCTCAAAGAGATGCCCTATGCAGACCGTCTCAAAAAACTGCAGCTTTGCTCCATTGCATATCACCTACTTAGAGGCGATCTCTGCCTAACACACAAAGCTATGTCAAACCCAGAGCTTTTAGACATGCTTCACTTAAAGAAATCCCAATCCCTACGAGCTACATGCTCTAGGGACCTAAACCTCATCACCACAATAAACAGAACATGCTAGAGGGATAGATTCCTGTCCCAGAGACTTCCCATACTCTGGAACAAACTACCTATCTATATCAAACAAAGCTCTTCATTAACACTCTTCAAGAAAAATCTTGATGATTGGATGGGAGATAGGAAATTCACCCCGGGGATCACTTCTGTGGCTCTGCTCAACAGTGGCACAGGAAAATAATTTTCTTGGGTGGCGAAAGCCAGGGTACATTTGGCTAGGCTTATATAGGCCCTAAGGCCAATAGCCTAGTACCTACCTATGAACCTATGACATCAGCAGGACAAATAAAGTAAGGCACTGGGTGGGAAAATTATCAAAATACTTCTTCTTACAAACATACACACTGATACTCCCACAAACAAATTTGCCAGATCTGAGAGTAGAACCCCTGCCTATCTAGTGATTTGTACTACAGTATTACATAATTATTGCATGTACTATGGAGCTTACTGGGATGTTAACTGGCCAAAGGTACTGATAAGGGGAATGACATCAGCAGGATTGATAAAATGGGGCCCTGAGAAGTGTTGTGGGTGGGAATGGCCTACAACTGTTTCACCTACAAACAAACAAAACCAAACTTCCTCACTTTCGCACACATTCACACACACACACACACACACACACACACACACACACACACACACACACACAGACACACACACACACACACACACACACACACACACACACACACACACACACACACACACACACACGCACACATGGGTGATGTGATATTATAAACCCAACCTCAGTACTATTACACAATGAGGCCCACCTTTTATGCTGGCACGTGTAACTGTTAACTACTGGTATGCCACTGTCCACAACAGGACATCACTGTATGCTATTCAGGGTATCTTTGTGTGTGACTCACTCTGCTTGTGTATCCCTGTGTGTCTCTCTCTTTATCACTGCCTTTCTCTCACTTCCCCACATCTATGTGTGTGGATGCTTGACATATGTTTTCTGTTGCCCATATCTATCGATATATATATATATATATATATATATATATATATATATATATATATATATGTATATATATATATATATATATATATATATATGTGTGTGTGTATCTCATGCAACAGATGCAGATATGTCACATATGGGCCACCTACAGCTAGCTGAGGGTAATCCTGTCTGATGTATGTGCGTGGGGGCAGTTAAGGTGTACATAGCTGTCTGTATGCACAGGCATATATACACAATGCAGTCATATAGTCCAATGTGGGTGTAGGACCATGTCCAGTGTGACCTTCTATAGTTAGAGTGGGACTCCATTCCAGAGATAGGCTTACTCCAGTCCAGGGTTTTTTGTGCTACATCTATACCTCTCAGGACTACACAGGACTTTCCTTGGGGTACTGGGTTTGTTTAGCAGACATTTTCTGACATATCTGTAGTCTGACACTGCAATGTATTGTGTCATTACTTAGTGCCAGACATCCTCAGATCATCACAGTGCTTTACAAGAGGAATAATAGTTGTATAATGCATAGACCAATATTATGAGGGAAGCTATGTACATTCTTGCCCAACAAGGCCATTTTTGAGGTGTGGCTACAGACAGTTGAGTGTTAACGCACTGTGTAAACAGTCCAGCAACTTGGTGATATACTGGTTGTGGATCTCCTGCTTGTGTGGTATTTTCTAACTTGAGATGTCATATCCTTGTGTGGACATCCCTCTCACCTGTACATTTTTGGCAGGTTGTCCAGGTGTTTGGCTAGAGGTTTCATCCTGTATACATAAACTTGTGTTTTTATGGCAAGTTAGTTACATATAATTGAAGAGTGATGTTACAAAATAATGACAGACATTACTGTTTCAGACTACATAACCTTGAGACAATTCCTGCTACTGCAAACCCCTCACCCTGCCAACTTTCTCAGTATGTAAGGGCAGTATTTACAACACATGCCTATCAATGTGCCTTTGTTCCACTTTTATTTCTGCCCTTTGCTCTCAGAGGTTGCGAATTATGGGGGTGGGTACAGAGTGTATTGTACTGCGCAGGCATGTCCTTTATATGTAAAAGCAAACATAAGAAAAAAGGATTATTGAAAATAACCACTGGCAACAGTACCAAAAAGCACTATATTCACAAAATCCTTACCACCTCGGCTACAGATCCTTCAAGATGTCCATTATATGTGTAGTATATTCCACATAGCACTGTGACTTCCAGGTCTGTCAGTGGCAGAGCAGTGGGTGTCACTGAGATGCATAATAGTTGGCACTACAGTTATCTGCACATGGCCCTGTCAAAGATGGCACTGTACCTAGGACACTACAAGATGACTGCCAGGAGAATGTGCTGGCCAGGTCCTGACAGTATTAATGACACATACACATAGCTAATTGATCCCTGCATATTGGGGACAGACAACATGTTTTCATGTGAATTGGGACAGCCCTGCCAATGTGTGCTATGCTGCTATTTCCCTGCAAAAATACATGTTACTGCATTTCTCTGGGGATATGGAGAGGCACACCTGTCAACTGTACACATTTTCACAGACTGTGCTGATATTTGATTTACATTTTGGTTCCATTTACCATACTATTGTGCCCTGTCTTGTGGGCTAGAGGCATATCAGAAAAGAGCACAGGTCAGATTGTAATGGCATACATTTCAGTTTCAGACTTGTTACCCTTCATAGCCTTACTGCAATCACAAGGCCTACAGTGCTATCACTGTGTGAATCTGTAGGGGGGTAATTCAACATTGCCACAATTTTTATGCCTTTACCAGACATTGCTCTCTTGTTTTCTACAGCTGACTTGCTGTGTGGGTGTGAGGGGTGGGTATGGGACCCCCAGACTGACATTCATGCCTGTGACCTATGACCCCACCAGATAGTTGTCCCCACACATATACTGCAGTAGGATTTGCCACCATGGGTACTACTGCATAGTGTGGGGAGGCCAGTTTTTGGCAGACATTTCCTGGTGTCCCACATAGCTGTCAGTTGTCTGCTGCTATTCCAGTAGGCCACGCCATTCCCTTGCATGCAAGCAACATTACCATAGATATGGTATCAAAACATACTAATCCATTCATTTATTGTTAAGAAGACTGTCTTATCTTTTGCCTGTGGCAGTTGTGAGGACGGTGCTTGAGGACCACCTATGTTGGATGCACACAGTACACTGCCTATACATGATAAGTTACAGGTAATGTGATGTGAGTGTCATCCATTTTGCTGTGTGTGTGTGAGTCAAAGACAGGTGTCAATCCTGTGGTCCCTACAGTGTTAGTGTGCATGCTATACATTGCCTCTTTGCCAAGGCCTGAGCATACTGGGCACACCTCCATCTGCCTACAGGAATAGGCTCAGGGGCCTCCTCCTCTGAGTCTCTCTGTGCCTGTGGGGACCTTGGCAATGGTGGTGGGCTGTGTGGCTCTTCCCCATGCTGTTCCTGCTACAGCTGTTTCCGCAGGTCATATTGTGTAGCATGGCACATACTATGAACATGTGTGCACATGTGGCTGGAGAGTACTGCAAGGCTCCACCAGAAATGTCAAGGCAGCAGAACTGTGACTTGAGCATCCCAACCGCATGCTCTATAATGATCCTGGTTTGTGCGTGTGCCTCATTATGGCATTCTTGTGTGGGTGTGTGTGCATTTCTGATGGGTGTCATCATCCACTGTTCCAGTGCATAGCCAGCATCCCCCACCAGATGGCCAGACAGGATGCCCCCACTGGCAAATGCCTGGTACAGCAGTGATGAATGCCAGATGTGGGAGTCCTGATAGCTTCCAGGGCTGCCAGCACATACATTATTGATAATGCCCTGGGCATTGCACATGACCTGGCAGTTGATGGAGGGGAATCCCTTGCAGTTTATGTTAGACCCTACCCTGTTCACTGGGTGGTGCTTTGATGTGGATGTGCATGGAGTCTACCACACCCAGTACCACCGGGTATTCTGCTACATGGTGGAAGAGACATATTTTGCTGGTCCTCTCTGGGTGTTGGGGAAGTAAATGTGCTCACTAGCATGTGAAAGCATGGCATCCAGGAACTGGTGGAGTACCCTGGATGCAGATGCCTGTGATACCCCCATGATGTCCCCAGTCGGTCTTTGGAAATTGCCTGTAGCTAGTATTCTTAAGGCCACACATACCTTGGTATCCACTGGGATGGATTCCCCACTGTTGGTTCTAGGTTTGAATTGAGGCCAGCACAGCTCAGTGATTGGCTGAAGTATGTCTCTGCCCACCCTGTAGTGCTGTACTATCTCCAGATTCTGTATCCCCTGGTAAGTTATCCTGGGTCTGAACACTCGTGTCTTCCTCCTTGGTCTGTGGTGGTTGTCAGCATTATCTTCCTCGCTGCCCTCAGCGTCTAGCACATACTGATGGATCAAAGCAATGGCAGCCCCTAACATTTTTCCATTTAAATATCCTCACATGTGTACACCAATGGTCAGAGTTTGTGGGACAAACCAGACTGTAAGTTGTTTGCATAGTTTATACTGTTGTGCTGCAGATGTTGCCTGTATGATTGGCTGCCTATGATGCATTCCACCTGTTAGCTATGTAATTTGTTCTTGACTGCTTTTATAATGCTATTTTCCTTTGCTCCCTTCCCATTTCCACCTCTTTTAAGCCCTGAGGCATGCCGCGCAAACCTGGTGCCCAAATGTAAACAGTCCTGCTATTTCCAGGGGGTTATTTGTTTGTTTTAGACCCGGTGCGTGCCATGCAAACCCATTTAGCTAATGTAAACATGAAGAAATGGCCCTCTGTGGATGGGAACATGCTGTTCATGTCATGGAATAAGTCAATGCTGCCTCAGACACACCCCCTTACTTAGATGTGCTTAGCAAAGCTTATCTGGGGACCACAGGGCTCCAATGTGATTACACCATGAATGACACATTGGTTTGCAATCAAAATGTCGACATTCAGTTAAACGACTGGCTCCTCCTCAACCATGGCAGGAGTGACAGTAGGAATGTCGACTTTCATGTGTACGCCCATTCAGAAGGATGCACACAAGGCAGGGACATGAAGCATGGTTGGAAATGGCAGCTGCCAACATTAATATCGACAGAACATTGTTGAGCATGTTGCGTTGACCTTACGACCTAATTAATATTTATGAGTCGAGGACATTTGTCACTGAAACCACTGTTCACAGTTGTTATTTTCGAGCATTTGATAGTAAACCATAACACACCCCATTTTTATGTTTGTTGCTCCTCCTGCTTACACGATTGTGTTATAGCATCTACATGGTTAGGTGCAGTTTGGCACTTGAATATTTTTGTGATTCAGTAAATTTGTTCTCATTTGCATACCCCAATGCCTTAGTCCATAGTTACTGCACTACCCCAGAGCCTTTCCCCTTAACAACCACGGTTCTCTGGTATTGTTTTGATTCTGCATGCCATAGACTATAACGGCAAAATGCAGATTTCCCTTAAAATTGAGTTTTCACATTTTTTTTTATTTTCGGCATGATCCCGTTTGTGCGCCACTGCCCTGTGCTTAAAAAAAAAAAACTTTTATTTTTATAAAAATGAAACACTTTTCCATGCCAATGGCCATATCTTTGGCCATTGGCATGCCTAAAGATTATAACACATTCTTTTGTTTGAGCTGTCATGCCTCCATTTTAATTTTTGCAGAAATGTATTCGGCTAGTAGCTGAATACATTTCTGCAACTAATACTATTCTTGCATGGATGCCTGCCTGCTTCCTGAATCGTTAATTTACCTCATTTGCATGGTTTTCACCAGCAAATTAGGTAATTAGTATTATGCACTGGTGTCTGTGCAGGAATAGTGTAGGCAGGCCCATGCACATCAAAACAGCTGTTTACTGGATTGTTTGGTGGCCATATTGCATGCAGGAGCAGCTACACTGTTCCTGCATGGAAAAAAAGATTACTGAATCCCAAAAAATATGTTGAACAAAATTATTGTTTTCAAATTAATGCTGTTGCCTTATAATTTAGTTTTCACCTCCTCTTAAAATTCACTACCAATTAATATGCTTAGGCTCACAAAGGGAAAATATACACAATATTAACTTTCTGCAGTAACACAGGACTTTTAAATGTCTATGAAAAATATTTAAATGATGGTACAATAAAACAAGAGTAAAACAGAAAGGAAACAGCAAATAGTCTGACATGAGATCTCTGGTAAATTAGTCAATAGAGGTCAGCTCTGAGCTAGCACTGCTGTTAGAGAATGTATGGCTTTGGGCAGTGTTCCAAAGATCTCTACTCCTGATTATCAGTGCTGTATGAACACCTAAGATAACCACCAGCTGGTAAGCCAATGTGTTACTTGTATATGTGAATAAGTCAACACTAAACAAGCTAATATAATTTGATAGTAATAGAATGTCAAGTGCAGGGAAAGATAAAGATAGAAAAGAGGTATTGAACATTTTGTTATACAATGTAAAAAAGTGTAGGCAGGATGATTACTGAACTATAGCTTAAACTGATAGATAAAGACATTAATATTTTTAGAGTCTACAAAGACATCAACCCAAGACACACTCTAGGCATTATAGTTACAAAGTAGAGAACCTGCAAAGAAAAAAAAAAAGCAGTGAAATGAAGGAAAGGAGTAGCTACTTATCTAAACAATGGGATACTGTGTGAGACAATGGAGGAAAAGAAGGCAGTATTCCAGAGGTGGATGACTAGCTTTCAATGCAGAAGGGAGGAAATGAGAGTGCTGTTTGTTTGTTATTTTATATACACACCACCCAATACAAACTATAAGGCATACAAGTCACTGAAAGACATACTAAGGAAGAGAAGTAAAGGATAAGAAAAGAAAGAGGATTTCAGCCTTCTGAGAGCATACTGGAACATAAAAGTGTCAAAATATGGAAGGAATAGGAGTTCATGGAATCAGTGACACAAGAGTATTTAGTATAGTGTGCCACAAAAAACATGAGGAGGGGTTAAATCCAGGCAGTACAAATTAGAAGAGGTAGAAGAGGTTAGGTTAGGGCTCCATTAGTAGATAATGACTTTACTAAAGTGTTTTTGTTCAATGTCCATTGAGGAAAGGCTCTGCTCTAGAACAGTAGTATATGACTATATGTTTAAACTGTGAGGGGAAAATATAGGGCCATGGTGGAAGAGTCAGAGTACTAAAAGATAGAGAAGGCAGCAAAAAGAAGCAGCCAGAGAGGTTGCACAAATTGTGGAACATATTAAAAAATCTTGTGGAAAGGAACAAAGGCAGGGTTGCATTAAAATAGGGAGAAAAAGAGAATGTGGAAATCAATTTTGCTTGAACTAGACAGTTTGAGATTCCCTGATGCTCTTAAAACAAAGGACAGCATACAGAAGGTGAGGGAGATGACAGTAAAGAGACACTCTGATGAAGCAAGGGAAAAGATGGACGTTAGAAGAACTTAGACAAAGAAAGAAAGAACTCTAGATGAATGAATGAAAGAAAATAAATCTATGATGAAGGAGATGGCAGTTATAGGAATAAAAATAAATGAAACAGTTAAAGAGATAAAAATGTACTGAGGAAAAGCATAGCAGGTATAGTTTCTCACTGACTTATTCATGCCTGTTTTTACAAAAAAGAAAGATTGCCATATCTGCACAAGGCAGGAAGAGGTGTGAGTAAGAATGGTTTTATATCGATGTGGAAATAAACCATGTGACCATAGCTGATGTAGAAATAAGTCTTGAGACCATAGTCAGAGAACTTTTAGTCCTAAGAGGAAATACAACCTACATCTCAAATGGGGTACTTCCCTCCTCAAGTGATTACCAAGAAACCAACTAGGGTGTTAAGAGATGCTGTCACAAACATCTACAGCAGACACATGGTTGAAGGTATGGTTCTCAGTAAGTGGAAATGAGTACCATTTCATAGGAATGGAAATAAAAGCTTTCCAAGGAACCAGAAACTGATAAATGACTTGTATATTTAAGTGTACACTGCGTCAGTGAAGTATTGCATGTGAACAGTTTTCAGTTTTATCCACACATCCAAAGATATATATTCCAGCTGCTTTGTGATAGTGTCTGAAATCCAGAGAATGTGGTAAAGAGACAGCATGGACTCTGTTCTTCATGGCTTGAAGGATTTATTTATGGAATTTAGATTACAGCTTACTAAAATGCAATCAGTTATAATAAAAGCTGAGAGAACCAAGAGTTCATAGGAATTTATTGAACATAGGACTGCTTTGTGACATAGCGGGATAAAGTCCTAATTATAACAAATTGTTTAAGCTGATTTAGTGACTTGCAAACTAGAAGAGGTGGATGTGTAAATATGGACATGGGCAGAAAATGTCAGCTTGTCTATCCATGGTGGATGGGGTTGGTAAATTTCTTACTACAGAAGTGTCACGTGTGATTTAGACCTCAAGCATACACTGCATGCAAGAATACAGGACATTGAGCATGAGTCTGCCAAGAAGAGTATTAGTCTTTATCTCAGCATAGCAGGCATGTGGAAATAGACATCTGTATAGTCTTGAGTGAAACACTGTAATGTGCCTGATGTTTAACAGGGGATGTTGCTTGGAGCTAAATTAAAGCATCTCCTGACTCCTTGCAGGATAACTGCCTGTCATTCCTGATTTTTATGCTGTGTGCCCATGCTTCTTGCTTCTTTGCTCAAAAATTGTAGTCCTGGACAAAGTTGAAAATAATGGAAGTTAGTACAAAAGCACAAAACCAGGGACAGTTTTTAAATACTACTCTCATTCACTTTAAAAAGATAAGAACAACAGACTTTGGACAACATGCATTTTCTGAACATGGAACCCTAATGCTTGCCATTACTATCTGACTGTAATCTTCAGTAATTTATTAGAAAAAAAAATATGAGAAACATGAAAATATGAGGGAAAATTAAGGGCATTCTGCAAAATTCTGAACAGTGGAGAGGTATGCTTGTGCCTGGTGGTCATGGATTCTCAGAAGCAGAATGACTAATGGATCAGTGGAGTCCTGAAGTCTAGTGATCATAAGGAAAATAAAAAGGGCCCCAAAAAGGAAGCAAAAATCATATAGCCTAGCAGGAGGTGGCAGAGCTTGTAATATTCTGATACACATAAATTGGAGGAAAACCAGGGGCATCAAAATAATATCAAACTGTGCAGTTTGTCAGAAGAGGTAGAATGTATGAATATGATTATCTTTACAGAATTATTTTTTTTTCTCAGAGACTCTAGAATATGCTGCACTTTTGTCATTGGGAAATGAATGATAAATGATTGGTGCCAGAACCATGGCTGAAAACTAAATGCAAAAAAATGCATTATCATGCCCTTTGGGAAGTCACATATCCCTTTAAATTACATCATTAATAGCATGCCCCTTAGGGTAGACTCAGAGATGGGACATCTAGATACATAGATTTTGACCTCCAAGTGTAAGCAGTGATGAGGAAATCCTTTTATATGACACAACTTTTAAATAAAGGTATATTTTATTTTATTTTATTTTATGTTATTTTATTTTACATTTGATAACCAGGAAAGTCTGACTGGACACAGGTCCATTTTCAGTGGAGACCCGAGGAGAAAAGCTCCAAATACAGTACAGTACAGTACATAAGTGAGGATTTGAGCTTACATCTAAGAATACATTTCAGCATGCAATATGCAGATATTAACAACCTGTTGTTGAAAGGAATATGTACAGTACATTACAAGACTACATTTCAGCATGTAATAGTCAAGAGATTAACAATTTCTTGTAAGGAATATATGCAGTACATTATAATATTAAAAGTAGTACAATAATTGAGAAAAAAAGTACAAAAGTTTTGATAGGAGTTCATTCTAAAAAGCCCTTATGTTTGGGGTAGAACAGATATACCTGGGTAACTAGAGGAAGAAACAGGTGATCCTTAGCAGAAGAATTCATGCAACAGTGCAGTGGTATGGTTTAACCTCGGAAGAGACAAGAGCAAAGCCAGTTGTTTGAATAGTGGGTATTGAGGAGTTTTTTTAGATTGGAAGGCAGAGGTTGTAGAAGTTATGTGGTTTGGGAGTCTGTTCCAGATTCTGGCTATAGTGCAGGCAAAAAGAGATTTACCATCATCATTTTTGTGTTTGATGACATTTATAAGGTTTTGGTTACTAGATCTTAAGGTTCTGGTGGTTGTGTAGGGCTGAATTAAATACTGTAGTGCTGGGGTTTTGTCAGGCATGTAGTAAAGTTTGTGTGCTGTTGAGAGTTGATTTAGTAGCAGTAGTTGGGGCAGCTCAAGCCAGCTGAGCTGCTTGAGAGTAAGACAATGATGGGATCTATGAGAGGCCTCAGATGTGAATTTGGCATTCTTGATGTAACAAGATTTCATTTTGTTATGTTTGGTGTGGCAAAGATTTGTCAGTGTAGGGGAGGCATAAAGGAGGATGGATAAGAGATGAGTTCTTGCAGTTTTGGATTTGGTATTCTTGGTCATGAACTGTTTGCTTCTATAAAGGAGACCAAGCCTTTTGTTTACTTTCTTGATTGGGCTATGTGAATGCCAAATCTGAGGTTGTTTTTGATTACTACTCCTAACAGTTTTGTATGGGTTGTTGGGTGATTTTGATGTTATCTTTGGAGATTATGGTGAAATCACTGCTTAGATGAGGAGGTTTACCAGGGCGGAAGAGAATTAGGTTGTATTTTTTGGGGATTAAGAATAAGTTTGATGCTGGTGAATGCTTCAGCTAAAGCAAAGTTCTTTTGAGTTATGGTTTGTAGTTCATTTATGGTAGGGGCGGCACATATAATGGTGGTGTCATCTGCATATTGCACTACTGTGGCAGAGAGTGAAGACGCAGCTATCTGGTTTGTAAATAGGGAGAACAGCAAAGGACCAAGGATGGATCCTTGAAGAACACCTATGGATACTGGTAATAGGAAGGACAATTGATCCTGCCATAGCACTGCTTGTTGATGGCCTGATAGGTAGTTACTAAACCATAATATGGTGGAAGAGTTTATGCTATGGATAGATAGAGTTTTGAGAAGCATGCTATGGTTTACCATGTCGAAGGCTTTAGATAAGTCCAGAAATATGGAGGATATGAATACTCCCTTGTTTCTATGATGATTGACTATATTGGTAAATGAGAGTAGTGCTGTGGTGGTGCTATGGGAAGGTCTAAAGCCGTGCTGAGAATTAGATACTAGGTTATTTTTCAGGAAGTACTGCATTAGTTGAGAGTGAACTACTCTCGCTAATATTTCTTATAAAGGTGATAGAATTGCTATTGGGTAGTAGTTGATGAGCTCTAGGGATTTACCTCCTTTGTAGAATGGAATAATATGTGATATTTTCCACAAGGTGGGTACTGTACATTCAGATATTGATCTATTTATGAGAATGGATATGGGAGAGGCTATGGCCTCAGCTGTTATCTGAAGTAAGTCGGGTGGAAGTTTGTCTGCTGCCAGTGTGGTTGGTTTCATTTTTTCAGGAGTTTAGTAATAGTTTTAGTAGGCACTGGGTGCAGGGAAAAGCTATAGGAATTGTTTTTATCATTGAGGTGGGTATGGGTGAGTTTTGGTATGGGGTTGGTAGTACAATTTTGGGTGTTGGCCAGGGCTTGGATTGTTTTGGTAAAGAATTTGTTGAATTGTGTGGGGGTATTATCATGGTTATTTGGTAATACAGGGGTAGGGGTGGTAGATTTTCCAGGGTGCAGTAAACTATTTATAGTGGCCCAGAATTTTTGAGGGTTATGAGCAAATTTTTCTTGCATGGTTTTATAGTAATTAGTTTTGTCTAGTTTAATCTGTTTTTTTGGTTTTGTTGCAGAGTTCTAAATAGTTTTGTTTCAAGGAAGTTGTTTTGTGTTTATGAAATTGTAACCAGAATATGTCCCTATCTTTCATTATAGTTTTTGTCTCTTTTGTTAGTCAAGGGGCGTAGTTAGTTTTGACTCTAATGGTTCAGGATGGTGCATGCTCATTTAGGATTTTAAGGAAGGTTGAGTTAAAGTATTGCACGGCTTCATCTAGAGGTAGTTGAGTTAGGGGAGTCCAGTTACTGAATTTTAGTGCATTGATTAAGTCATTAGCTTTGAAGTTCTTTTTGTTTCATACTACCCTTAGAGTGGGTTGGGTGGTGTGGTGGGATTTGTTCCTAATAAGGCAGGTTGCTTGATGGTCACTCAGACTGTCTGGGAGACAGCCTGAGTGTTGTATGAGACTGGGGTCTGATAGCAATATCCAGTCTAAGATGGACTGCGTTTGGATGTCTTGTCACTTTTAGTGGGGGTCGATATAATTTGGGTAAACTCATGTAGGTTGATATGGGTAGAGGGGTTGTGACTGGAGCAGTCAGCCCAGTCAATATTAAAGTCTCCTAATAGTATGGTTTCCTGTGGAAAGGAGGTAGGCATCCAGTATAGCAGGTTTCCAGTTTAGTAATGTTATTGCCTGGTGGTATATAGCCACTTGCAATAATTATATATTTTCTGGAGTTTAGTTTTTGTTTAGCAAATGTTAGTGCTATATCTTTGACTTCTTGGGAATTGCACTCAAATTGCTCTATGTATAGTATGTATAGTATCCAGAGCCAAGGAAATGATAGTCCCACTGAACTCATCCCTCATCAGACCAATAATCAAGTACAGTGTTCCATTTGGTATGCACTTATCTAGGCACTTACAACAGTTAGAGAAACCTCAGAGGTTCCTCACAAAGAAACTACAGGGTGTAAGCAACATGAACTATGTGGATAGACTACAAGCCCTATCCCTTTCCTCTGCTGCCTACCGACTATTAAGGAGTGACCTATGCCTAACCTACAAGGCACTCACAAATCCAGCTCTGATGAGGCTGCTACATGTCTACAAGTCAAACCAGCATGACAGTCACACGATCTAGGGATCTAAACTTAGTCAGCGACTCAAACAAAACACATTAGAGAGACAGATATGTGAATCAGAGATTGCCCCTTCTTTAGAGCAGGTTTACTATTCACATTATGTTGCGCCCTTCCATGACCCTCTTCAAAAGCAATTTGGATCAATGGATGGGGAATCACAAATTAACACCTGGGGTAATGACTATGTCCCTTATGGGCAGGGGCAATCTGTAAGACACTCAGTGCACAGGCACAAATTCATGCCATCCTTTTGCCCCTAGGTGTCATATACTGAGTAAAATTGGGTTATACTAGCTAGGCTTGTAAGGCCTCTTAAGCCATTAGCCTAGTAATCTCCTATGAGCCTATGAAAGAGCCCAGCAGTCTATGTGGTTGAAGTTCAGAGGAATAGGGAAAAAGCCCACCATTGCTGAGTCTTGTCAATTCACTGGCAAAGAATGATAGAGTGTTAAAATAATTTTGTAGAAGAAACATTTAGTAAAGATGGAGCTAAACTCTATTACTGACATTGACTATTTGCCTACTGTACTAGACCAAAGCAAAACCTTCTCTGGGGTCAAGAATGTGCTCAAAATGGCAAGCATTCAGCATGGTGTGTTATTTGCTGATTCACTTACATTACATGACATTATGTTACACTTGCTTAACTGTAGATCATTGTGTGCATTGTACCTAGTCAGCCACTGTAGCTAGATAGTATGTGCATATAAGTTACTGAGCAAGTGTAAGATCAGTGCCATTTTGTATAGTCAGTCTGAGTGAATGCAGTCATGAATGGAGATGCACATGCGAATGTCTTTGAAGTAATGACTCAGTCATTCAGCTTAAGTATATGTTCCAGTTACAGCTGCTGATATGTTTATGTACAATAAAATACTTGAAACCATCACAGTGCCTCAATGTCTCATTTGAATACAAGAGATATGTGACATGGTTTCAGAATCTGAAGTTGCAGCAACTCATAAACTATGAGGCATGCAGTTAGAAGTGGAGGAATATGCAGGAGCCAACTCGCAAATAGATCAGTGGTCATTTGAAGGTACTTAAACACATTTAAATGTTTTTTCAGTCACTGAATAAGTGGCAAAGTGTTCAAAGTGTTCAAAATAATTACCGAGATATACAAAATGTCCAAAATTGTGACATGCTGATAAAAGTATTCAAAATAAATACAAAAGTATTCAAAATAATTTTTGAAGTATTGAAATGTACACAAAGGCTTAAACTACCACACTTTTTTAGAATGTACTACTTTTTCACATTAACTAAAACTTTTTCAAGTATCTGAAGTGTCCAGAGTGTTCACAGTGTTTGCAGTGTTAAAGTAAAGCCTTTTCAGAGAGATTGTTGTGCATTTGAGCATAATTACAAGTACCTGGTCTGTGCTTATATTTAAATGAATTTTGTTGTTATGGCAGAGGGATTTCATAGACCTGGATCACTGGTGTATAATAATAATATTGCTGAGAATTGGTGAGTGTTTGAGCAAGAATATATTTTTATACAGGGTGAATTTTCTGATAAATACACATGTACAAAGGCATTCATACTTCATAATTTATCTGACTTGGAAGCCATTGAGAGGGAATGTTCATTTGCATATGCACCTGCTGTGTATGCAGGGGAGGGGGAGAACTGCCATATTGTAATACAGGTTGAAAAGTGGGAAGACCCCGAGTGCTTAAAATGTAAATTTAGAGAAATGTGTAATCCTCAAATTAATATTACAATTGAAAGGGACATATTTTACACAAAAAATCAAAAGCCTGGTGAAACTACAGTGGCATATATCACCGACATAAGAAATAAAGCAAAAGCATTTGGTGATCTGAGAGATGAGTTGATAAAAGACAGGCTTGTGTGTGGTGTTAATAATGATGCAGTGAGAAAGATTTTGCTTCATGACAGTGATTTAACATTGAGAAAAGCCATTGAGATTTGTTAGATGTATGAGCTTACAGAAAAGCATATGAATATGTTTACGAATGAAAAAAATGTGCATGCAATGCCAGCCACACAAATGTCGATAGTGTACAACACAAAGCTAAGATGAAAAAGAAACATAAACTGAATGGGGCCACAACACCCAACCTTGTTGTTAGCTGTCGTAATTGTGGAGACAGTCATGAACCTAAATGAGAAAAGTGCTTAGCTTTTGGTCAGCATTGTCATAAATGCAAAATGTGGAATCATTTCATAAGGCTTTGCAAGTTTAAAATGACAGACTTTTATTAATTAGAGCCTCCACAGAAGTAAGTAGATCAGATAGATCAAATGAGCTTTCCAGTACTGCGTAAAGGATGCATATTTTATTGATAATAAGATATTTGTTTTAATATCTCCAGTTAACTGTATTGAGTGTCCTTTTATTATATATTTCCAATATGAGGTTTTGGGTGTTGTTTTATAGTTTATCAATATTTTGTAAAATTTTGAAATACTGTTTCCCATGTCAAAGTCATTATATATGATTTCATATATGTATTTTGTAAATTTAGGTATTTCTTTAAATGAAGAATTGTTAATTATTCTAGTTAAATCTTGCGAATATGACTGAATACTCTGTAAAGTTAGCCAGTCCTGTTGTGGAATTTTGTATGCTGTTTTTATTACTTGCATATTTAAAACTTTTAGTTCTTTGATACATTGGAGCTAACAAACATATCCTTTCTGTTCCCAGGAATTAATAATTTCTCTATATATTTTATGTGGAAAGTTCTTTATGACCATAAATGGTGTTAAAAGATCAAACCAGATTTTTAAATCTTTATTTGCATTAATAATTTTCCTAAGTGAGTCAATGTTATAATTAATCATACAAGTTTTAGTGGGTTTAGTTATGTTATATTGCATACTAATACATAATATGTGCAATGGCAACTTGTTTTTATCTATTATTTGAATTTTTTTTATAAATCAAATTCATTTATTGATATTACAGTTAGTAATTCTTTCCAGCTTGCAGAGTAATTTGGACTTATCCAATCTGAAATTGTTTTAGATAATGATGCTTTTATATATGTTTCTATATCAGGAAAGTTTAATCCTCCCTGTTTCCATGGTCTGATATGATGTATTGAAGCTATTCTGTTTCTTTTGGGAAACCATAAACATTTTATTAGGCATGAATTTATTTATTTAAGTATATTCCTTTCTGGTAACAGTTGTATTACCAAGGCTATATCTAGGCTCTTGGGCAGTAAAACCATTTTTATTAACTGTAGTCTATCTTCAAATGTTAATATTATTTTGTTTCATCTTTCCACAGATATTTTGATTGTATTGATGATATTATTGTAGTTTTTTTAGACTAATTCATTATTATCCTTGCATAACTCAATTCCTAGATATTTTAAGGTAGATTCTTGTTTCCCTATGATGTGATCCCCCTTAATCTGCAGTTTCTTTTTTATTTAAAAATACAAATTTTGATTTTGATTTATTGAAATGGAATCCTGAAGTCATGTGAAATTTATCAATTAATATATTTAATTCTTCTAATATCCCTTTTGTATTAGATAATGTTAGTAATATGTCATCAGCAAATAGCATTACTTCAGAATTGTATTGTTCATAAACATATATTCCTTTGATTTTTATATTGTTACAAATTTAGTCTGCCAATATTTCAATAACCAGAGCAAATAGAATGAGTGACATGGGACATCCTTGTTTAGTGCCTTTTGTTATATGTATAGATTCAGAGGTAAAAGGACCTAAATTGACATATGCAAAATTATTTATATATATATATATATATATATATATATATATATATATATATATATATATATATATATATATATATATATATATATATATATATATATATATATATAGATATATATGTGTATATTCTTTAGGAGATGAACAAATGATGCAGGAAGTTGAAATAGCATTAAGAGTTTGAATAAATAGTCCCAATTTGGGGAATCAAATGCTTTCTCTATATCTAAGCCAATTATGAGTGTTTATTTTCTTTACTAACATAATCTATAAGAGAAGTTATCCTTTCAATATTGTCGTGTGTGTCTATGATATATAAATCCAGTTTGATCATTATTTATTATTTTGGATAGTGGCATTTTCATTCTGTTAGTTAATATTGTCATAAATATCGTATAGTCATTATTTAATAATGATATAGGTCTATATGAGGTACAGAGGTTTGGGGATTTGTTTTCCTTTAGAATTGGTGTGATTAAGGAATATCTCCAAGAAGGTGGTATTAAAGCTTGTGACTGAATTTCTAATAGGTTTTTTGAAGAGGGATAGTATATTTGAAGGAAAAAGTTTATATATTTCCATAATTATGCAATCTATACCTGGAGCATTATTATTTTTACCCTCTTTTATTGTATCTGTAATTTCTTTGTAGGATACGGGTGTTTGCAGATCTAGTTTTAATTTTTCTTGTATTTTTTATATTAGAACATTTCTCATCTAGATCGAATTGCTCGATATGTATTTTTCTTTCTGGAAATATTCCATATAGTGATTTCTATAGGCATCAAGAATGTCACCTATATCTAAAACATTTTTCCCTTTCTTTTCATGGAATATACTTTTAATGTTATTAGCTTTTGAATGTATTTTGATTCTTGTACATAAATTATGAAGATATTTGAGAGAAGTGGCCAAGGTATTAAGTTTTAGTTTTTCTAAAGCTAAACTAGTTTTATGTGTTAGAATTTCATTTTATATATTTTTAATACTTCTGCTTTCTTTTTCATCACCAAATTATTCTGATTTTTTTTTTTAGCTTTTACTGACAAATGTTTGGATTGTAGATCTAATAATTCAGAATCCCATTCTCTGATTTTTTTTTAATACCAAGTTAGAGTTTTACGATATATGTAAGCTTTTAATGAGTCCCATATCATGATTTTATTTATCTCTGTGGTGTAATTAATATCTAAGAAGAACTGTAATTCAGGTAATAACCAGGGTTTGAACTCTTTAATTTTAGTTATATATGCTGGAATTCTGGAGTTAAAGATTAATGGTTTGTACCCATTTTGAAGTTTTAGTATCAATGGATGGTGGTATGAAAAGGGGCAGGGGTGATTGAGGAATTAATGATTTTAGAGTGTAAGTCATGTGCAGCAAATATTTTATCTATTCTAGTTTGGGTACCAAGTCTGTGATCTTGATGGGAAAACAACAAAGATTTATATTATGTAAATTTGAGAGTAGCTACAAGATGAAATGATTCTACCCACTTGTTTAAAGCTTTTGCTACAGCAGATGTACACAGTGGTCTTTTATTTGTAGTTTCAACAATATCAAATATACAGTTAGCATCTCCTCCTAATATTAAGTTGCCTTTATAATTATTGGAAATGAAATCCAAGTGTTTTTAACAGTCCCTGTTCCAATTCCTGGAAACCAGTATAGATTGGCAAGGGTCCATATTCTTTTATTATATTTTACTATTACTAATGCCACAAGGCCTTCTTTATCTTCATACTTAGAAAATGATTTCTGGGTTAATCACATTTGTTTTCCATAAAATTGTTATCCCTTTTGCCTTTGTCTTATGAGTGGATTGCGACAATATCATATATTCCTTAGGATTCCATTTGTAATTGTCATTTGTTTTGAAGTGAGTTTCTTGAAGGAAGAAAATCTGTGCTTTGTTCAGTTTTAAATATTTCAGTAGATTTGATCTCTTGCTAGGATTGTTTAAGCCATTGATATTTAAAGATAATAAAGTTAATCCAACTTAGGTTATTTAGATTATGTATTTTTTTGTTTTATTGTGACCTTTAAAATTTTCCTCTGATAACTATAAAGTATATAAAAAACAAATAGTAGTCCGCTTGCTTTTACCATAAAGGGTATCCTCCTGTAATACTCGTGTCACAAAAGCCAGATGTACAACACTCCAAGAAGCACTCCAAGAAGCAAATAAGTCACTCAGTAGGTAAAAACGAACGTTTAATGAAACACCAAGACCAGCATACCACACAAAGAAAGGATTGAGCGCGCTTTCATCTATTCCTTCTAGACTTCATCAGAATCCAGAATTGGGATTCTGATGAAGTCTAGAAGGAATAGATGAAAGCGCGCTCAATCCTTTGTTTGTGTGGTATGCTGGTCTTGGTGTTTCATTAAACGTTCGTTTTTACCTACTGGGTGACTTATTTGCTTCTTGGAGTGCTTCTTGGAGTGATGCACATCTGGCTTTTGTGACACAAGTATTGCAGGAGGATACCCTTTATGGTAAAAGCAAGCGGACTACCATTTGTTTTTTATTTATTCATGACGAAGAGGAGTGGTGGCGTTTGGTGGTGTTCCTAACTATAAAGTATATGTTTGAGCTTTTAAAGGAAATTACCAGTTTTATACTTTGAGTGGTTACCAATAAAGTAATGTTTTGGTCAGGCATACTAAAACTGTTTTTGTGAAATAACAAATTTAAATTAATAAATGTTAACAAAACTAAGATCCGCACTAGCCATGGAATGAAAATCATTCCTAATCTGATGGATAAACCTAACTCCATCAGATTATCACTTATACCTTGACAATCCAGAACATCTGAGCTCCATAAATTTAATTATCATATGGAGAATATTTTGTAATAGGAATAAGCAATATTTATATTATTTTGAACAGATATAGTATTATTGTAGATTAAACAGAATTCTAATACAATATAAATGTCTGCTTATTGTATAAGAAATTAATGTTTACATTAAAGATAGATAACAAAAAATTAAATCATAGTAAAGTAGGATGTATCACCTATAAAACCTCAGTAAAAGATTATAGCACACAGTTATTTAACATATTCACCCTTATTGATGAAGTCTCTCAAAAGTTATTACTTAATATAAATAGATGGTAATAATATTTATACCTAATGTTTATAATACAATGAATTTTACTGGATATATCAAAAGTTATATTTCATTGTTTGCCAGCATGTAAGTAATCACTTTGTTGCTAACTTACTTAAAGCATCAGGTTTGTTTTATATGAACATTGATGAAAGTCAGTGCATTTTAATTATCAGTGCATCACTCTTCCCCCTATTTCCTACACATAAGGATTTTCATATATGTCATTTCTTATTATAAAATGAGTGAAATTATAGGTTAAAAACAACAAATTCACTTATTGTGATTAATGATTACAAGTTCCCTTTCCATATTCATAAATTGTCATTTTATGGCATATAATGAAAGTTTTTAGATTTTAATGGCAACATTCTAGTTTTGTATAATCAGCAAAGGTTAAATTGAGTGATTATTGTCAATTTAACACTATTTGTTCCGAATGTGATTGCTACATTATGTGACATTCCTAGTTCAGGCTTCTATTGTTTCTCTTGAACAATTTTGTCAGTTTGATGTCATGTATAAAACATTAGTTACCTTGGTAACCACTTAAGTATTATATATGGTCAAGATGGGTTACAGAAACTACAATTCAAGTTAAAGCAATTACATGACTTGTTATGCATATTTACTTATATAAGAAAATCATCATGCTTCCCCTTGATGTTCAATGTAGTGTATGTCATTTATGACAAGTTAAGACAGTAGTGTTATTATACACAAGCCCATGTTATTAAATCCTGTCTTTAATATCTAAATTCAGCAGACTGATTCATCTTATATGATGATTATATATTTTATGTCTAGATTTACTAAAATCACACATTTCATAACTATTGTGTGTTTTTTTGGCTGTTGCTTAGTCATTTGAGAGACCACAAGCTGTAATGCTTATTCTTATTATTAGCTCCTTCCAAGCATGTTTATACAGTCCATAGACTTTAAATTATAAGACCCTTCTAGTTTTTTATTTGTTATAAGTATATTTCCATCCTTACATACACATATATCAGTACTTCAAGCACGGGCAACAATCCCCATCCAGTTTTGCCAGAATACCATTCACTAGTTCATGTGGTGTGTTTCCAGGCTGTTCTTAAAATATCCAAACCAATATTTGTCCTGTTCCATTTTACCAGCCTGTTCCATGCAGTGGCCACTCTGCCAGTGAGCCACTCAACACACATTCCATTCCCACAGAAGGAAATCTGATGACTCTCTAGCACTTCCCAGCAAACCCAAACATGCCTAGAATCAGATATCCCCATATCCCAATACGTCCGAGGAAACTCACCTCTCAGACCACTGCAAAGGGTTCTGCACAAGACCAAGTGCTCTTAGTCTTTCACAATAACTCAGACTTCCACTCTTATGTAAGTCCTTAATGTGTTTGGACCAAATACATTTTAAATATAAAATTACACCTATTATTTATTTATTTATTTATTTATTTTTATCAAGAATCAACTTGAGCTAAACAAAGTGTTGAGAGACCATCAATATGTGTGCACGTGCTTTAAAACAGACATTTTATTATATTTATATATATATATATATATATATATATATATATATAAATATATATTTTTTAAACCAAAAACTTAATTGCCGATAATCATCTCAGAGGCTCCTCAGAGCCGTTAAGCATTATCTTCACTCTGTCTCCATTACCATAGCAACCTGGGAAGGTCTGTTTTTGTTATTGTGTCTGTGTACCACATACCAGAGGCTCACAATGCTCCTGAAGCAAAACTTCAGGCCTGAATTCCCCCCCTTTCAGCGAGGCAGCAGCCAGGAAAAGAACGGAGAGCAAACAGATTAAAAAAAAAAAAATCCCAACAAGTGGCCACTTTAAACATTCTGAATAAATCATTACTGTTTCTCAGTTGTTTAAGAAACCCTCCTTTTTTAAATAAAAACAGATGGCAAGTGATATACCATATCAGTCGATACTTTGAGAGATATAGTTGTAAGAGTTATTTTTTTGGGACAGCTATTTTGGAATCAGTTTTTTGTTTTTTATTTCTAGCATCAGTCCTAGTATTTGTTTCTTTTATTCTTTTAAGAATAGGGGACCTCCATTCCATTTCTTCTGGGGTAGACACTATGTTGTTGTTTTTGATGAATATAGTAGCTTTTTCTAAGTCATTAAAGGTTATCATCTCATTGGGAAAAAGTATTTTTATCTTGGCTGGAAAGGCCAGCTGTGCTTTAATGTTGTTTTGTTTCAACGGTTTTATTATTTGCCACACTTTTTTCATTTGTTCTAGTATTCTGAAAGAATATTCATTGTCAAACCTTATCAGGCTTTGATTGCATTTTAAGGGTGATTTTCTCCAAGCAGATTTTAATTAGTTCCTTGTCCAGCAATGAAAGAAAGTTTATAACTATGGACCTAGGTGGAGTATTTATTAAGTTAGAAGCAGGTTTCCTCAGTGGTCTATGTGCCCTTTCAATTCCAAATGAAAGTCCCTCTTTCAAGTCTAAAAATTCAGGAATTCAGGTTGTTAAGAATGAAATAATGTCTTCTCCTTCAGTGTTTTCAGGCACACCGAAGATCTTTATGCTGTTTCTCCTTTCCTTGTTTTCTAAGTCATCTATTTTGTTAAGCAGACATGTATTCTGTTTAAGCAGAAATTCATTTTGGAATTCTTCCTCTTTGAGTCTCCTTTCAATGTCATTTAGAGAAGTCTCTGTATTTGTTTTCTTTTATATGGTGTTGCTGTAATAGTTCCTTAAGAGTATCAGTCTGTTTTTGAGAATTTAATTTGAGGTTTTCTAAGTCATTTTTAAAGCCATCCATCTTCAAAGATACTTCCTGTAAGACAGATGTCATCAATTGCAGTTATTTTTTCAAAGCAGCATCTGGATGAGAATTCCTTGAGTTGTTCATATTCAGTGACTCAATATATCTCCAAGTTACCTGACAGAAACATTTTTGTATATCTCCACCAAATTTATATTTATGTAGTTTAGTAGTTTATATATAGATGTCTGATGTTTTAAACCTGAAAATAATAAAAGTTTCCTATATTATTATACTAGTTTATGGAGCTCTCAAAATTCACTGCTCTCAGTTGGCCATCTAGGCTCTGCCTCCCTCCAGTGAAGTATTTCAATGTGTGATGGAACAAATTTTCTAGGTTATCCATGTGCTATTATAGTAGATGACATTATTGTAAGGGGCAATGATGAAGTTGAACATGATAGAAACCTTAAGAAAGTTCTAGATCATGCTCGTGAAGTAACAAACTGAATCCCCAAAAATGTGAATTTGGACTGAAAGAAGTTACTTATTTTGGTCATCTGTTTACCATTTCTGGCTTACAACCAGATCCATCTAAGCAAGCAGTAATTCTTGAGATGCTAGTTCCAGAGAATGTCACATCTTTACAACATTTTCTTGGTATGGTTAACTATTTAAGAAAGTTCATCCCAGACCTGAGTGAGCTTTCAGCACCATTACGTGAACTGACACACAAACATGTAAACTGGTGCTGGCTGGAACAACACCAAAAAACATTTGACATTCTGAAACAGAAAATTGCCAGTCCACCCACACTGAGATATGATGTTCACAAACCTGTAACTCTTTTGTGTGATGCAGCATGTTTTCAAGAAGGCATACCAGCAGCCTATGCATCCAGAACTTTAACCCAAACTGAAATGCAGTACACACAAATTGAAAAAGAGCTTTTGGCAGTAGTGTTCACGTTTTCGAAATTCCATGATTATATTTATGGCAAACTTGTTCAAGAAGAGACTGATCAACAACCTCTGGTGTCATTTCGGAAAAATCCAATACATACAGCCCTAGTATGCTTGCAATGCATGATGTTAAAATTGCAAAAGTACAATTTCAATGTTGTCTATACAAAAAGCAAATTTCTATACCTTGCTGATGCTTTGTCAACAGTGCCCAGACAAACAACAGAAAAGCATGATAATGATAAAGCAGACTTTGAAGTCATAGACATCAGAAATGTTTACTCATCACATCTTGATAAACTTAGAAATCATACAGCTTCAGACCCAATTCTCCAGAAACTGAAACATATTATCAGTCAAGGAAGGCTTGCATGACAAACTAGTTTACCACTTGATATACAAAAGTATCTTCCCTACAAAGATGAGCTCATCATGATGGAAGATGGAATAAACATGAAAGGTCCTAAACTGATAGTTCCTACAGCATTACAACAGGAATATATCAAAATTTTGCATCATGGTCCCCCGGGTACTAATTCAACCAAAAGAAGGACAAGAGGCATAATATTTTGGCCTTCTATGTCAAAAGATATAGAGGAGGAAACTCTAGCATGTTTCATTTGCCACAGTACTAAATTGCACCAACAAAAAGAACCACTTCAGCCAAACCAGATTCCTGAACTACCATGGTTGACAGTTCCTACTGATATTTTTGATTGGAATGGTCAATATTACTTAATGTTAATAGACTCTTATTCGAATTAATCTGAAATTGACTGTCTTCCTAAATTAATATCCAGCACTGTCGTTACAAAATTGAAGAGACATTTTTATGTCCATGGTAGTCCACATAAATTTGTATCTGACAATGGTGTTCAGTTCACAAGTCAGCAGTTCAAGAATTTTGCTGAATCTTGGGACTTTGTCCATGTTTCTAGTAGTCCTGAGTATCCAAAGTCCAATGGATTAGCTGAGTGTGCAGTTCAAAGTGTAAAGTAATTGTTGGTGAAATCCAGGAGAGATAGTACAGATGTTTTTCTTAACCTATTTAATCTCAGAAATATTCCTCTAGATAATTTGCTTGGTTTACCTGCTCAAAGATTGATGTCCAGACAGACTAGAACAACTCTTCCGATCAGTAAAGAACTATTGATTTCAAATGCAAAGAATGACAGAATAGTCAAGACTCAACTTTTGAAAAAATGCTAGTCACAAAAGTTGTACTACGATAAATCCAGCAAACCCCTCAGACCATTAAGACAAGGTGTGATTGTGAGAATGCAAACATCTAAAGGATATGACCGAGTGGGAATTTTCAAAAATATTTGTGAAGAACTGAGATCTTACATCATACAACCTGATGGAATGGATTTCAGGAGAAATCGAAGACGCATATTACCAGTCTCAGAACCAGTGATTCAGCTGATTGCCTGTACCAGAGACTCTGTTTCTTAGAATGACTCTACACTTCTTCAAATTTCAGAGGACATTGTATTTTCTTCAAGTAATCCTGATGTAATCCCTGAAGTTCCAATTGTAAAACAGTACTCAGAGACTGTCCCAGTTGCTAAACCCATGCAAAGTTTTTATGTGATCATATCAGGTAGAACTTCCAGACCCAGTCGAAGATACACAGAAACTTGGACTTGAATTCATTCGTTGTTAAATGTTGATGTGATAGCTAGTTTGTAAAATATTTTGTTCTCCTATTGCATGTCGAAAAAAATCAAAGAGGAGGGATGTAGATCATTGTGTGCATTGCAGCTAGTCAGCCATTGTAGATAGATAGCACGTGCATATAAGTTACTGACCACGTGCAAGATCAGTGCCATTTTGTATAGTCAATCACAATGAATACAGGCATGAATGGAGATACACATCCGAGTGTGTTTTAAGTAATGAGTCAGTCAGCTTAAATATATGTTCCAGTTACAGCTTCTGATGTGTTTATGTGCAATAAACAAATTGAACCCATCACAGTGCCTCAGTGTCTCATTTGAAAATGAGACATGCGACAGACAATAGAAGAAAACAAGCCTCTCTACTGCAACCTTTCAATGTATATAGCATTTTATAAGTGCACATGAATAAATAATGTGACCTTATCATGACCCTTTTAGGTCAGAAATTATGTCTCAATGGTAGTATATAAAAAGTCATTAAAGACCATCCAGGGGATGGAATTCAGGTTTCCCAACAAAGAAGAGGCCTGGTAAAGGAAGACTGATGAAAGTATCTCTGTAATGTAAAACGTTTCCTTACCCTGACTGTCAAACTCACCAACGCATGTCACTGTATGCTTATAATCACCAGGCAGCCATGCTCCCTTACATTGATATCTGCCCCCCCCCCCCATTAAACATGGCCTTGCAGGATCATGATTGTCAGGCAGGCATACATTCTTACCCTGCTAACAGTCTGAAGCATGGTATCAGATGATCATTATCCTTGGGTAGTCATAAGTTCTTTCCCTGACATCTGAGCTGCTAAAGCATGGAATCATAGCTCAATGCTTTCTGCTGCCATGCATCATACTTTCTTTGATACCCAACAGCCTGAAGCATGGCATTGTATGATCATTATCATTGGGCAGTTATAGGTCCTTACCCTGATATCTGAGCTCTCGAGTTATGTCATCATAATGCATTATTGTTCGGTATCCATTCATTCTGGACTGCAATGCAGGTGCCGGCCAGCAGCACTGTGCCATGGGAACCACTTGCTTCTAGTTACCAGTAGGAAAAGATTCTGTATCTATCCATAACATACTGTTCTATCCCTCAAAGTAGACACCAGTCTTGGCAGCTATCTGTATGAGCATCAACACCTGTTGAAATAAACACAGTCCTGTTGCACTCCTGTTCTTTATTTAACATCTTATCAATTATATAAATACTTGCATTTCTGTACCATTGTTCACCATGCAATACTGTTACTGCATTTGTGCTACAGCACTTTGATGTACACATACAATGCTCTTTCCCAGATTTGGAGAAGTCTGATTGCATTCAGCAACAGTGGTTCAATCTCACATTGATCCAGCTGTTTTACTTTAATTTATTTAGTACTTCACACTATTACTATTGGACTTTATTCTATTTTTTCAACTTGCATTTCAATGTTTGTAAACAAATTGCAGGTTTTTAATTGCTTATCATACATGGTTCATAAATTTTTGGTTCCATGTATACAAATTTGATGTTTATTTAATTTGTTTTCATTCATTACTGGATATTAATGAATACCTTGTCATCTGTGATTTATTACATGGACATATTGTTGGCTTTCAGATTTTTTGGTCATGCTAAAGTAAACCATCATGTTTTTGCTGTTCATCGGAGGTTACATATTCTGAAACGGCATGAGATGGACGCTATAAATGCTGTAGACTGCTGTATTGGACTGCTATGTTCATTTGGGTGCATCTCTGACCTATTGCCAATAATTGATCTAGCATTCATAATGGAGAAAAGTAATTTAATGACAAATTTAGCTCCTTATTAGCAGAAAGTGCCCCCCCCCCCCTCAGGTTTTCCATTATCCAATATTTTGGGTGGGAGATGATCAGGAGAAAGATTGTGATGGTTTATCTCTCACTCATGCAGTTTACCCAAGTGTCTAGAGTAAACAGCAAATTTCTTGGAATATGACATGGCAAAGGCCAAGCAGTGCATATCTCATCATCTGATATTCATCTGGATGTGTGAGATGTTCCCTTAGGATTTTATAAATTCATTGTTAACTAAGTATTGACTAGTTAGTTTTTGGTGATTTCAGAGTGTGAGTTAATGAAGAGTTAGAATTCAGTTGAATTACAAACAGATTTTGTTTTGTTTTGGAAGTTACTTCTGCTAACTATCATTATGTGAATATTTTGATCTTGGTTTATCAACTTGATGTGTCACTCTTCAGCTATATAGTCAAACTGGTCTTATAGATTCACTGGCACATGGTTCATTATGCAATTGTGCTCCACTGAGTATCTCCCTCTAATCCTATACTGGTGCAGTACAAGAATATAAAATCTGTCTCCCCTAACCTTCCCTGTCCTGTCTCCTGCTGTATCCTATAGAAGCCTAGTACAAATGATCCAGAACTGTTCACATATAACAGTATGTTGGCATCTTATTCTGGGGGATTTCAACATAGATTAGTTCACCTGTATATCAGAACCACCAAGTAATCTAATAAATCTCCATGGCTACCAGCAGCTAGTCGAAATTCCAACTAGATGTGATAAAAAATCTAAAAGGGAATCCATCCTTGACTGGGTCCTAACAGCCCCACATTGTACCCCCACACAGGCAGTCTCCCAGATACCTTTAGTGACCACAACAAATATACCTTATACATAGTAGAACAAGCATATGCAAAACCACTAACTATAATTCCACTAGAAACACAAAAAAAATTCTCTCCTGAGGTCCTCAATACTTTACTCTGTAACTGTGACTGGACCCCCCTAAAAACCCTCCCACTTGATCACGCTGTAGCATATTTCAACAAAACATTTCTACAACACCTAGACACTGTCGCTTCATTGTGAAAAATCAAGGTTAGAACCTCTACAAACCCCTGACTCAGTAAAGAAACCAAACAAATCCTCAAGTTCAGAGACACTGCCTGGCTTTACTATCAAAAAAACAAAGAAACACAAAGCCTAAGTACGAAGAACTGCACAACCGTGCAAAAAAAATGCATTACGCTGGAAAAAAATCCAACTACATGACATTACCAACTAAATACCAACACAACCCCCCCAAAATTTTGGTAAAATGTAAACCAGCTACTAAAATCCACCCAAAAGGCTACCCCCAAACCAACCACCCCTGACACTAAAGTTCCCATTGAAACACAATTCAACTACCACTGTGTGAACTCAATTCTGTCCTAAGTATCACATGACAGTTCCTACCTCACAATCCCCCCCCAACACAAATAACACTAATACAAACTTTACCTTCAAAACAGTTTCCACCACTTCAAACGCATGCTCTCCAAACTAAAAACCTCATCAACAGCAGCCGACCTACTCTCCAGCTATTTCTTGAAACTCACAGTAGATGCTATTGCTATCCCAGTCTCTACTCTCATAAACACATCAGTTGTTGAAAACTATGTGCTCAAACTCTGGAAAATATCCTATGTTACACCCATACATAAAGCCGGGACCTCCACTGAACTTAATAACTAGAGACCTATTGCTTTACTCTCCCCCCTGGCCAAAATCCTAGAAAAATGCATCCATACCCAGGTGCTAAAATATCTCCTAGACAGCAACATCCTGTCACCTACTCAGCATGGTTTCAGACCTGCCCATAGTACCACTACAGCCCTCCTCTGCTTTACAGACACAGGAAACTGTATCAAAAATGAAGGCCTGCAGGTATGCCTATGTCCAAAGCATCTGACACAGTCTCACATCAAATCCTGCTAAACAAACTAAACCAATATCACCTATCAAATTCAATTCTTAACTGGTTCCAAAGCTACTTAACTGACAGGTACCAAGCTGTGAAATGGGAAAATTCTCTCTCTCCTCGGCTGCCCATAACTATAGGAGTCCCACAGGGTTCTATGGTAGGACCACTACTATTTACAATCTTGACAAATGACCTCCATACCTCCACACAGCATGCATCTATCATTCATTATGCAGATGATACTACCTTAATCTGTGCTGCACAAAACATTCCTACACTCCTGCAAACAACTCAACTAGCATTCTCTAATGTTGAAAACTACCTTACCAAAGCCAGCTTATCCTCAATCGAAAGAAAACTCAGCTTAAGATTATAACCAGTTCTAACAAAAACACTGATAACAGTCAATTCACTATCTACTCCACAAATGCTACTCCAATCAATCCAGTGACACAGGCTAAGCTATTGGGAATAACCATCGACTCCCACCTAAAATGTGATAGTCATCTCAACTTAACTATTAAAAAAGTATATGCCAAACTGGGATCACTCTAGAGTATCAAACCATTTCTTACCAACAACACAAGAGCAACCATTGCTCGCTCCCAACTTCTGTCCACCCTACTCTATGCATCTCCCATTCTGACTAATCTCAACAAAACTGAACTAAGCAAAATGGAAGCCTGCTATAACAGAATTGCCCGTTTTGCTACAAATTGCTCATATAAAACTCATCAATGTACTGCTTTGAGACAGCTCCACTGGCTTGAACTGCCCAACCTCCTAACCTACAATCAACTCTGCCTCTGTCGTTCTATCTATTACCTCCCCAATAAATGTCCTGCTCTCAAAAACCAAATACAACATCACTCAGCCAAAAGGCCTCTAAGATCATCAAGAAAACTACTACTAGAAGTCACCAACAGCTACAATAGCTTTGGAGACACACTGTATAGTAGTTCAGTGGCTAAAAAATGGAACTCTCTCCCCACTAGCATGCAAAACACATTGTCCAAAGCCTCCTTTAAAAACCTCATTTGGCAACATTTAAAGCAACGTTGGCAGTGCCATGATTCTTCCCCAGGCTAGTGAAAGCAGATAAGGTACACATTCTAAACCTAGAGTACTTGATAATAGTTTTCATTCTTACTTATAAACGCTGGCTAATCTACAATGTATGTACTGTACCTGTGTACTATGTATGTATTCTACCTATGTTCCAAATTTCAGCTGTACACCACAAATCTTTTAATTACCTTTATTTTTAAATTAATATTTTCTTGTCTGTTCTCTCCACTGTAACTGTTTATGTGCTGCATACCACTGTAAAAATGTGTCCATTGTAATTTGTGTGTATACTGATCATGTCTAAATATCTAAATGTATCTGTAATTTTTCTATGTGGCGCTTTTCTCCCCGGGCCTCTGCTGAAAAAGGGCCTTTGGGGCTCAGTCAGACGGGGTTAACAAATGAAAAATTAAAAATAAATAAATACATCTTATCTGGTTTTTCTTGTCCCATATCACATGTGCCATATTCACTTGGCAGCTCATAAGCCTTGATTTAATTCTAAACTCCTAGCAACATAACCTCCTGAGCAAAGGCTTGCTCACTGGTTGTGATGCACTCATCTAATAGAGGATAGGATTGGACCAGAGGAGTGTTATGATCTTTACCAATCAGTGATCGCCAACTTACATAAATTATTGTTATGGCTAAGTGACCAGCAACAGTACTCTGGGTGGTTGACAGGTTGTGATGTCCAACAAAATTTTTCTTTTGAGTAATGTAAGCTTAGCTTGACATTTAATTCTTCACAGCCATGGCAATCTTGATAAGATCTGATTCTGTTTCCTAATGTCCTTCCAGGATGGCAGGGGTCTGTATGGTATCATAGTCCTTTGGTGTTGGGATGCATTTCTTTCTTTATTTATTTACTTGTCTTTGTTGACCAGGACAGTCCTATTGGGCAAAATCCATTTTTATTTGAGGCCTTGGGAAGAAAAGTTCCATCAAAAGTATATACATAACTGCATTTACATTATAAATTTATAAACTGTAAAAAAGACACAGAAGAGGTTGAAGGAAAAAGTCTCACTCCAGCGTGGATCAGGCAGATGGGTTTTGCAGTGTGTGTTTTTGTTATCTGAGGAAGACCCTTTGAGAGGACAAAACATGTAGAAATTGTTGAGCATTAATTTTGTGAATAAACTGCTGCCTGAGCCATGCTGGAGTGAGACTTTTTTCCTTCGACCTCTTCTGTGTGGTTTTTACTGTTTACCAGTTATTATTCAGGCACAGTTTCACCTCCTTGTGACTTGGTTATTTGTTTGGATATGGAGGGTTCTGAGGTCGAATTAAGTTCCTCAATCGAAGGAACCGGTGAACTTAGCCAACTTGGTGAGAGGCTTAAAAACGTGGAAGGGAAGTTATCCCAGCTGGTGGCTATGTTAACTCAGAATTTGTAGGGTGTTGGCCACATACAGAGGGACAGTGTCATCGCTGGAGACAATTTGGAGTGATTTGGGAACTATTATTTGCCCTGTATCCAGGAAACAATGGTACAACAGGAGAAAGGCCAAGAGAGTGTTAAGAAAGTGATATCACACACCTTGATTAGTCAAGGGAACAGAGACACCAGAATAGAGGTTAATGGCATTTTCAGCGGTGGTATGAGCTTGGTGGAGTATATAACAGATGAAGGGACCTTTACCCAAATGTTGAGTGTTAAAAGGAAAGAAAGGACTGTTCCAGGGGCACAAGGTGACTTTAATTTAGCAGCTGTTGGTCACAATTTAGATAAAAACTGTTTTCAGGCTACTAAGCCTAATGATGTATGGGGAGGCGGAAATACTATTACTGGCTGGCTTACACACTGCTGTTCCTTTGCGGATTATAAACACCTGCCTAGTGAGCATTCAAATGAGGACAAGAACTACAGTACTTATAATTCTAACGTGAATAAAATTCACAATTTAATTTTAAAATATAAAACACCGAACATTGATAATTTTTACCTTAAAGAGTGTATCTCTAGAGGGATTGTACCAAAAGGTCTGAGGATATACAAATGTCTGAGCAATGTTATAGAAAGAACTATATTTCATCATGAGCTGATTAAGATTTTTGACAACTGTGGGTATGAGATTATGAGGGCTATCACAAAAGAAAATGATAAAGAAATGGAGAATGTGTTTGGAGAGCTAGAGATGCATAATCGTGTTATAGTGACAGATCTTATGTTTACCACTGAAGAAGAAAAATTAAATATTTTAATGTGAAGAAACACATAGAAGATAGGTGCAATATGTTGTACAATAGGAAATGTAGAAAGTTAGACAGGGACATATTGGAGTACCAAGAAAAACGTTGTTATCCCAAACCTAAGTCTCTTTTTAGAGGGTAAAGTAAATCGCAGGAAGAAAGGAAAAGATATGGTGAAAATACCCATAGGTTTGGGACAGAGTGTAACCCTTAAGATGACAATAGGGACCAATTTTCTCAAGAGAACCACTACAAATTTAGTAAGGTAGAAGACCCTTTAGATTACCCTGCACTGAGGCGGTCCGAGAGGCTCAGACAAAAGACACCGATGAGGTACTACCAACACAAGGGGTGACCCCTGGTTGTAAGGAGATATTAAATAGAAGGGCTACTTTTGAAACTGGAGGGGATGAGGTAAATGAAAATAAGATCAGGATGGAAGGAAATAGGTTTACCCTGGATGATTTTAGCATTTAAACTATAGTAACCTTGGCATGACCCTTACCTATTTTGAGTTATTCAATAAGGGTTTTAAATTCATTCCCAGTTGTAGACGTCAGATCTCGAGTGTTCTGATTGACCTAAAATTGTTTTTAAGGAAGAAAAATATTGAACTATTGTTCCAAGGTAATGGAGCAGGTGGTTCAAATTATGAGGTTAAGAAGAAAAGTATTATAAATCCCCCCTTACACCCCAACTAAAAAACTTTGAGGTACAAGTAGAAATGGAGTTAAGAAAATGTTTGAGTACTAAAAGGACACAACATAATTTAAAAAAAAAAGAGGAGAAAGAACTACTCCAAGCACTTAGTCAGAACAACTACCTCAGAGTAATGAAACCGGATAAAGGGGGAGGGGTGGTGTTAATGGACAATATACTGTATTCTGCAAAGATGTTAGAGATGTTGAATGATGTGACAAGATACGTTTGGGTGTCCAAAAATGAAATTAACTTAACATATAGAAAGACTTTACTCTGAAAGAAATGTTCAAAGAAGGTTTGATTAACCAGGACACCTGCAGATATTTATTGATGGATACACCAAAAATTCCATCTATTTTTGGGATCCCAAAGGTCCACAAAGACCAGTCTAATTCCCCCCTGAAATCTATTGTGGCTGCAAATGGCTCTAAAACATATCCTTTAACCACATTTCTAGATAGTAAACTAAAATAGGTCTGGGTACAGCAGGGGGAGATACTTAAGGACTTGTGGAGTTCCCTTTGGACGGTGAAGGATGAGTTATACGAGGAAGAACTAATTATCATTACCTTAGATATACACGATCTATTTAACATCATACCCCACAAAACAAGACTAGAGGGTTTGCTGAGGCTCTCCACCTAGCAGGTGGACTGGATCAAGATACTTTCCTGGTTGGTATGGACCTTATGGATCTAGTATTGACCTATGACTTCTTCATTTTTGAGGGGTAGTTTTTCAAACAGACCAAAGGAGTAGCCATGGGGGCATGTTGTGCTCCCACTTACACCAACATAGTCTTGTCCGTGTGGGAGGAAATAAACCTTTTCAAATAAGAGTATGCTAAGTATTGGAATTATTATAGGCATTATTTGGACAATATTTATATTTTTTGGACAGGGACTGAGGCCAAAATGATGGAATTTATAGGGTATATTAACCAAACTACAGACTTTTTGAGATTTACTCATTGCATTTCTTAAAATGAAATGCATACTCCGAATGTGACAATCCAGAAAGTAGAAGAGGAAAGAAAATTTAAGTCTATTATTTATAGAAAGGACACCTTCTCTAATTCGTATCTCTACTTCATTAGTTCGCATCCCTTCAGACAAAAAAGAAGTATCTTGAAGGGACAGTTCATACGAAGTTACAGGATTTTCTAGAGATTGTGACTATGAAATAGAGAGTTTAAAACTGAAGGACATGTTTCTTGCAAGAAAATATCCTAGAGAATTGATTGAAGAAGTAATGGAAGAGGTAAAAAATGGTAGAACAGGAAGATTTGAGCCAATTCTAGGGGTTACCCCTGAGGATGTTAACATGAACAATAATAACAAGGGAGAACAGAATACAAATATGGGAAGTAATTTTGTCACAAGTTTCAGCAGTGACACTCCTGATATTAGGAAAATAATAATGAAACATTAGGACAAGTTCAGGTGTTACTTAGATTTGGATGGACTTTTCAAAGAACCACTAAGATTCACTTATAGGAAAGGTAGGAATATAAAAGATTTGCTAGAAAATTGAAGAGCACCAATGAGTACTAGGAGAAAAGGTACTTTTAAATGTGGGACCTGCTCCCAATTCCCGTATATTATGAATAGTGAAACAATGCATATTGAGGGTAGGGAAAGGACTATAGAAGCCAACACACACTCTAATTGTGACAGTACAGGGGTTTATATACATTGCTAGTTGTAAGGGCTGTGGGGCATTCTATGTGGGTAAAACTACTAGGAAATTAAAGAGGAGAATATACGAACATCTGAATGAGATTAAAAAGACGGATGTAAACAGTGCCCTATAGAAGCATAGTTTAAACTGCAGTACTGACTCATATGCCTTTTATGTACTGGAAACAGTGGAACAGGACTTAGGGGGTGGCCCTTGGGAGACTAAAATTGAATTTAGGGAGTTGTTTTGGCAATTGGTACTGGAATCCCAAAGATTCCCAGGACTTAATGAACATATATCTATAGTTCCAGTGCTTAAGATGAGAGCAGCTAAACTATAGGAGACAAGGGGAACAAAGGGAAAATGGTCCATAAGAATAGTTTTGGTATAAACTTAAACATTCCTATGGGGGCTTGTATTTTGTATTTTGTTTTTATGAGGGTACCTTTTAACATATTCTTATGGTCTTATCTTTGTTCACATTTGTGAGTTTTATATGAGATTTTTATATGTGTCTTGTGAGACATGTTTTTGTAAGAAGTAGGCATGTGTATTATTGATTTAATTATTTAATGGAAGCATTGATTTCTAAACCAATAAAAATGGGAAGTCTGGGTGGGGAAAAGTGCATATAAAATGGATTTTGCAGTGTGTGTTTTTGTTATCTGAGGAAGTCTCTTTGAGAGGACAAAAACATGTGGAAATTGTTGAGCGTTAATTTTTTGAATAAACTGCTGCCTGATCCACACTGGAGTGAGACTTTTTTTTCCCTTTGACCTCTTCTGTGCCCTTTTTACAGTTTATCAGTTATTATTCATGCACAGTTTCTCCTCCTTGTGACCTGATTAAAAATTTATAGTTTCAGAGATACAGCTGTTGCATAAAAGAACTGAAGAATGTACTGTTTACATTGATAAAATGTGAATCAGTTTTGTAACCAAAAATGATATTAACTGTATACATTAGATTAGGAGGTGTTTATTCCTCTAGAAATTAGATAGGATATATCCTATTAAGAGACAAATGCTTAGCAGTGAGTCACATACCTTAAGTTACTGTATCCAGATAAATTAAGATATATTTTTTTAATTGTGATGAGAAGATAGGTATCAGGAGGAATGACAGGTGAAGTAAGATATGGGATGTGGTAATAGAGATATGCTTTTTTGTGTAACATGACAAGTCCACGATTATAGGCAGGGCAGCATGTTAGAATAAGCCTCAGTTTATTTTGCCTGATTAGGAAGACATTTCCTTGATTTTAAACATGCTTGTTTTTATTTTCTTTGCATTTGTTTTCTGGGGTAGAGCACTGATCTTCATGGACCATTTTCACGCTTAGCCTGGGAGTGGTATCTGGTTAAATGAATTGTTCAGAGTTACACAGCTAGGTAATGAAGGCTGAGAGAATCAAACCTCGCACCATCGGACCACAGGTCAGCTCAGGCATAACAACTCATTAACCACTTCTTAATCCTCTAAGCCAACTGTCAGACAGTTATCCTATGTAGACATTACTTTTGACCAACTAGATTGGTTAAAACCTGCTTGGAGCCCTTGGATCCTGTTATCTATGTCACTGTTGTTTCTTCTTTCAAGTGTGTTTTATTGCATTCTCTCTAAATGAAGTCTTAACGACTTCAGTTCTCAAGACATCCAATCATTGATCCTAATGATTTTGATATCTGCCAGACTATTTCAAACCTTTCACTTATTGTAAGATACTTGGGGAAGTAGTGTGTTCACAGCTTAATTCCTGTCTTAAGGAGAGTGATCATTGATTCATTGCAGTCTGAATTTCATACTAATCATATTATTAAGGTTGCCTTCAATAGAATTCTAAATTATCTAATTGCAAGAAATCACTGAACTACTTGTTTTTGGTACTCCTTGATATCTCTGATGGCATTAGGAAAAGTTGGTCAAGGGATCCTAATGGAATTATTACTTAATTACTGAGGATATTCAGGTATGTCTTAGATTGGTTAGGTATTTCAGTGACCTTTCAGAAATTGGAGTTTCATAGCTTTCCATTCTGGGCCCTGTTTTGCTTACCATATACATATTATCAGTAGCAAAGTTCATTCAAGTGAGAGATCTATATTTTCACTGATGTGTTTATAACACCCATCTTTATAATTACTTCCCTTAGGATAGTATGTCCGCTAATAATTTTATCAATTATTAATTCCTTGGTAGATCAGCTGATGATCTGAAACTGGCTGAAACTTTACACATCCAACACAGTTTTATACATGTCACACTAAGGTGTTTCAGGTTTTCAACACCAGACTTTTCTGTTGAAGTGATAGGTTAGAGTTTGTCTCAAAACAGTGTGAGCCTGTCCCCTCCCCCCAACAAAATGGGCAACACCCATTCATTCAGCCATCATCCAGGCAGCCATCAAGTATTTTGTTTTTGTTATAATTATGTAAGTTCATAAAATAGGGTATGCACAGGGTCACAATGTTTAGTGACATATCCTGCCCTCCTTCTTTGATTAAATAGATAGCTTCCCCTAGGTTCCTGGTCTCCAGTAGGGATTCCATAGCAGAAGTACCATGCAACATACTTCTCAACTTTCCCAAAGAGAACTGAACAGACTAATCCTCTTCATCCCTCTTGCAATCGACATCTCTTATCCAGGCCACTTTTTTTGCAGTGAATAGTAACAGGAGAAAAGTAAAAGTCTGCTAAGTTGTGTTCAGGGCTCCATCTTTCTTTCACTGCAGCTGGTTGAATATTTGTGAGGTGTTGCAGTCATTTTTGATAAGTAATTTACATTAAGAGACCTGTCTCTTGTTATTATTTCTAGTACTGGGAGCAGCAAGACTTTAAAACAATTAAAAGGCAATATATGGGATATTATAGTTTCTGGTTCTGTCAGAAAAATCATTCAAAAAGGATGAAGGAAATCCATATATAACATGAGAATGAGAAATGAAATAAATGAACAGCAGTAAGGAACCTTATGGGGTGTACATGCATACACACAAACATACACAACTCAGTACATGGGGATACATTGCATCAAATAGATGTCTAATAGTCTAAATTAGGGCATCTGACAAGGTTTGCATGAATCTTGCTTAAAATGTAGATGATTAGCATGCTAGAATGAATTTGAATGTTAGCTAATAGAAAAAAAATATGGCATTATTAAGGTACAATAAATGTGGAGAATTAATAGTATTCAGTATGTCTGATGAGAAAGGTAAGGTAAGAGGAAGCGTACTTAATTCTGGGACAAAAGGTTACAAGGATATCATAAATGAAGAAATTGAGGTTAGCAAGGAAAATGCAGGATATTAATCTAGATATTTAACCAGGTAAAGAACTGCAAAGAACATTGTATCAAGAATATATATACTTCCCAGATACTATGCTTCCAAAGTTAGAAAATGCGATGCAAACTTGCAATCTTACATCTTGAAAAGCGAGAGTCAGTAAAACATATGTATGTATATATATATATATATATATATATATATATATATATATATATATATATATATATGTGTGTGTGTGTGTGTGTGTGTGTATGTGTGTGTGCATTTACTTTTTGTTTGTTTGAGAAAGTATGCTAGTTATTATGTAGCAAAAATGGGTAATCACCTTTTATAACACTGCATAGTAAGGGGGAAAAGAATAAGGCCGGGTAGATTCAGGTACTACGGTGTGATAAAAGGCCATCAAGCCAGTGATGTACTATTTCTATGATACAGCTAAGTCAAAGCACCAGGAATTAATTAGTGTCACTGGAAGGTGGTACAGTTTCTGAGATCTATGTTTTATTTATACAGTCAAGTGGTTCAGTCGGAAACGGTGTAGAATTCTAGGTATTTGAGCATGAGGAAAGTGGCTAATGAAAGAAGCCTTTTATGGCTAAATGTAGGGAACAGCAATTCTGTATGAGACTACTATGACTGAAGACCCATAAAGAGGATTGAGCCGATGGGGCTGATTCTTCTAGGGTGGCAAATGTAATGAAAGATGAAACCACTTTGAGAAGATGCTTTAAAGAAAGATGAGGGCTAAGTGGGGACAGAAAGAGGAAAGAGGTAAATCAGGATGGATGTGAGTGTGACCCCGGCTGTGTGCTCCATGAACTCAATGAGGAATTAAACCCACAGTTAGGACAGCTGTTTAATCTTAGTCTCACCTCCGGATACGTCCAGGAGTGGCGCAGCGACTGTGGTCCCACTCCACAAAGGCGGTGCCTCCACCGACCCTGGAAATTACCGTCCCATTAGCTTGACAAGCCTGATCTGCAAAGCCATGGAAAGGATCATAATGGATCTCATAAATAAAGACATAGGGAATTTGCAGACTTTGGATCCAACCCAGTTTGGCTTTGTCAAAGGCAGATCATGCCTTTTAAACTTGGTTGACTTTTTTGAAACAGTCACCAAGGCCATTGACGAGGGAAAGGCAGTCCATACAGCCTACCTAGACCTGGCGAAGGCTTTCGATACAATACCCCATTCGAGTATCATTGAAAAACTCATCCACTTAAATGTAAACCCATACATTACAAGATGGGTTGCAAACTGGCTGAGTGACAGAACCCACAGGGTCAGAGTTGCTGGCGCCATGTCAGACTCTAAGCCTGTCACAAGTGGTGTCCCACAGGGCTCAGTCCTGGGTCCACTCTTGTTTGGCATCTACTTTTCTGAAGTACAAGCAAACACAGGAGGGTTATGGCTGACAAAGTTCGCAGATGACTGCAAACTGGGCGCCGTAGTTGAGAACACATCCGACACAGATATCCTTCAGAAGGGTCTCACAGAAATGGATAACTGGTGCCAGAGCCATGGCCTCAAGTTAAATGCCAAGAAATGCATAGTCATACCCTTCGGGAAAAATAAGGTTACCCCTAGCTACCATATAGGTGGCAATCCCATGAACACAGAAGAAGTTATTAGGGACCTGGGAACCCAGGTTGACAGTAGCCTTTCATTCGACACTCATATTGCTAAAGTAGTTAGGAAGACCTTCTACATTGCCCACCTTATCATGAAGGGATTCACATCTAGATCAAGGGAAGTCATAGTCTCCTATACTCATCACTCATCAGACCAATGATCGAGTACAATGCCCCATTTGGAATGTATCTGACCCGACACTTGCAGCAGCTGGAGAGGCCACAGAAGTTCCTCACCAAAAGGATAAAGGGTCTCAAAATCTGTCTTATGCTGCACGACTGAAAGAACTCCAGTTATATTCAGTTGCGTAGCGCTTACTCAGAGGTGACCTATGCCTGACATACAAGGCCATGTCAAACCCAGATTTGATGAATATGCTTCATCTCAAAAAATCTAGATCCCTCAGAGCCACAAGGGCGGGTGACTTAAACCTCGACACGGTTATTAATAGGACGTGCTGGAGGGATAGATTCATCACCCAAAGACTCCCTATGCTGTGGAACAAAATCCCGGTTTATGTGAGGCAGAGCACCTCACTGGCCTTGTTCAAGAGGAATCTTGACCAATGGATGGGAGATCGCAGATACACCCCAGGGGTTACCTCAGTGTCACTGCTCGACAGAGGCACAGCTAAATAATGGGCATAGTTCCTCCAAACTAAGAGGTGGCATAAGCCACAAAACTATGGCTAGGCTTATAAATGCCCTCGGGCAGATAGCCTAGTATGAACCTATGAACCTATGAACCTATGTTATGTACCTTCAAGTGCAACAAAGTTAAACAATGAAGTCGGATTTACTAGGAATGTAACAGAAATAGGGTATGTAGAGGGAGTAGCAGGGCCAGTAATTTATCAAAACAGTCATATCGCCATGGTGGGATGTTCTTCTTATTTATAAATAGCCGACTGTCTTGCTAAACCAAGATATAGAGCACATTTTATCTACTAGGATTATTATCTTACATGCAATGATTAAGTGGTCTGATTCCTGCGTCAAGAGGAAACATACTGAAGAAATGATAAATATGAATGATGGAAGGGCAATCTGAGTATAATGTCATTAATTGCTCCTTGCAGTAACATATAGGATCATGATGGAACTGATCGTAATAGCAAAGTGTCATGTGTTCAAAACATGGAATTAAAGAAACTCACTAAGAGCAGAAAAAGCAAAGCTCAGTAGGTAAACCTTGATATCGCTATTGAGAACACAGAAGCAGTTATGCTCAGAAAGACCCAATCCAATTTTTTTGTAGTGAATAAAGGTTTGTTTGCTCCATGTACATGTAGGAATGCAAATTATTTTATAGTATTAAAAGACATAAAGCAGTTAGAGCAGCCACATAGACAGTGGACAAAATCAAAGGGTCTGTCCGAGGAATGTACAGGTCAACCTGGTGTTAGACACTTCACTTTAGCCATGTTTGTTTTATTTTATAAGAACTGTGAAAGTGCTTTGAATGCTGTTCTATGATGGCCGTAATTAATTCTCTAGTGCAAGACCATAGCTTGACAGTGCTGAAAAGAAGTTCAACAAAACTTTGTTAAACACCGTTCTTACATTAAAAAGGTGCTTAACAAAGTTAGCACTTAACAATGTTGGTGCTTAACAAAGTTGACTTTAAGATTATGAATATAAATATGAAATTCCATGAACTACAACCATTTATAAGGAGAGAGCATTATAATAACATCACCTTTAGAGCTGTTCAAAGTATTGTTATTTTGAAAAAAGGGTTTGCATATTCTATTTTTCACTTACACCTTTAATATCCTGCATATTTGTAAATGTTCATAAACTGAGAGTGCACACATTCTTTTTGGATAAAGCATTTCTTATTAATTAGTGTGGACTGTAATTTGGCAAAGTATAATTTCACTAAATGCGGTGACGTACAGATGAAATGACAAACTGTCAATTTAATAGGTAATCTGATGGTAGGTTTTCCTAAAGATTTGGCAGTATGACATATGGGATTCGGTATGAATAGCTCACTCAGGAATACCAAAACGGTCACATAGTGCCACTGTGACTATCTACAATGACAATTTCTGCTCAGTATATATGAGTAACAAGCAAAAGATTTCCATGTTTAGGTTGTTAGTTTCATGTAGTATGTAAGTCACCACCTCCACACTTGATAAGCAGAAAATATTTGAAAAAAAAACAAATTATTTATTTTGTTATCCTGGTAATTTAGTTTTCCCAAGGTGGTAGAAATGTGGGTTGAGGTTTGCTTGGTAGACACTTAAGCCCATGACATTTAGTAACAACAGTGAATTCCTGAGTCAGAATAAGGTAATGACTTTGCATTGTTCAGCAGCATAATACAAAATGAGTACTTTAATCTCATATAACATAAACTTAACCCCTACATCACCTGTGCAGAGGTCTTATATTTCTCTAATTAAACTTTTCTAATGAATAACTGTAACAATCCAAATGTAGTGCTGCAACATAGTTGCATAAATATGGATACTTCATGATAGAGAATGCTGCTAGAAATTATTATTTTAAAGTAGTTAGTCTTTAAATGTTGTAGCAGAACATTGTTGTATTTTAATTGTTGTTATTTAGATGGTTTCTTTCTCTCTATCTCTCTCTTATATAACCCATATATTGTATGTTGAAAACTAGATATGAAGGCATCAGCTCCCCAAAATGACCTCATTTTAGCCAGTATTACACACCTTTATTCCATTATACATTCAGATTAACCAGAAATAACCGAGTTTGTCATTACACCCACTGCTGTATAGCACTAAAAAAGTTTAAATTGTTTAGAACTATCCCATCAACTAACATATACACAGCTTATTACTACCTATAAAATTATCCAAAATCCATCTGATTATCCAGCACTAAATAACATTCTACACAACTATGTTCTCAGTTAGTAATTACAAACCAATGACCAAAAACTCCTGCCTGTCCGCAAACCTATCAGACCTCATTGTCTGTATTTGTACCATGTTTCTAAGGCCCAGAACTCATTTAATCTATCCATCAGGTCAATGCCCTCCTTCTCATCCTTCAAAACCATTCTGAAAGACCTCCTAACCAAATGTTGGCTCTTTCCTTGGTCAATACCAGGTTAAACAATATCCCTAAATATAAACAAACACATGTTCATACCTTACATCTCATCTCCATCCTTCACTCACTTCCTTACTTCTACCAGTTTCTCTACCCTGGCTTCCTCTAAATATATCGTAAGCCTGGTTTTCTCTTACTTCATATTGCAATGTTTGTATTATACTACCCTAACTTTAATTTCTCTATAAACTGGCTAAAATTTCTCTAACTATTAGATCATTGCCATATAATATGCATCTATTCTTAACCAATATTTTCATATTATGTCTAATTTGATATAATTATTTAAAATGCTAGGTTTTTTTGTATTATTTTTACAGTCTGTAAAATTATTGTTCTTAAAATACTTTGTAATACTTTGGAGCGTTAGTCCCCAGGCCTCCACTGAAAATGGGCTCCTAACTAGTTGGACTTTCCCGGTAATCAAATGTCAATAAATAAATAAGTAAATATATAAATTATCAGCATATGTGAAATCACCGTACATCAATAATTCACATTCATTCCCCGGGATTCATGAAGCTCGGCGCAAGGACGGCATTAGCCTTGCACCGACCGTGCACCATAAAGATGGTGCAGCAGCACCACATGCATATTAATGAAGGCGCGCTGCCGCAATGTCCACGTACATAGGAAACATGCGCGAGTGCAGGGAGCATGTCTAAGCGCTGCATGGAGGGGTGAACATGTCGGCTGCAGACGTGCAACCTAAAATGCTGACTAGTACAGCCTGCGTCTAATAATAATCACTCCTGTCAGTGTCCGTGGATACTGAAATGTATGCAAAGCATACAAGACAGTTGTGTGAACACCAAAATAAAAAGTAAACACAAAGGCACGTAACTGAATATTGAGTCCCCGTCTCTTGAACAAATGACATTTAAAACCCCGTGCTCGTATTCCATTGTAGTGTTGATTGTTATACCTAGTGGAAGTGAAACAGCATGTTAGCACACTGCTGCTCTTTGCTAAGCCTAGAAAAATGGTTAGGGTTACCACTTGTCCCACTTTGTGAGGGACAGTCCCTCTCTGGGTAGTTGTGTCCTTATGAAAACTATTAAAAATGTTAAATGTCCTGCGATTGTAGGACATAATTATGTCCCATATTTTATGTAATAGTTCCATAAAATACTTAATTCTGTATGTAAAATACCTAAATGTTACAAGAAACAGAATAAGCAACTAAACTGCTACAAAAATAAGCTTTCATTTAGGCATAATACTAAAGTACTATCCTTTGTACTGACCGTGGGTATGTGTTGGCCTGTAAAATCTGATGTGTGTCCTGAAAACGTCCCACTTTAGTCATTTGAAAAGGATGCAACCCTACCAATGGTCAGAGCAGTCACTCAATATATGCCCATTCACAGTCCAAGTTGTCCTTGTCTGGATGGCCGAAAGATGAACGGGTATTAACCGGGTCTACCTATCATGTCATGAAAGATAAGTATTTGCGTGTACCGATGTGCGTGAAGTACAGCATGTGGAAGATCAAAAATGCTAGGGTCATCCCCACAACCATATTGGTAGCAGAGATATGTAGTGTACACAATGTGTTCTGTTGTCTGTGCCATGGGCATCAACCAGGGAAGGGATGGATGGTGTGTGTGGAATATGGGGGTGGGGGGTAATGTAATAATTCGCCAAGGGGAGACTGGGTCAGATGCACAATAGGTGAACTGGAGGTGTATGAGGGAGCAGTGGGTGAAAAAGAAAGAAAACTAAAGAACAAACATTCACATCCACAATACAACCTGACAGGCCATACTGTAGAACAGAATCCCACAAACATATGAACATCAAAATGTACGATACATATGTACAGAAACGTTATCGGCTCACACCCACATAATGGTCTGGTCTGAACTGAGCCATCCAACCCCAACACACCTGGATACATAATTGAATACCCATCATCCCCTCCACAGCACACCACCCTCCCCCTTCCTGAATGTCCACCAAAACCTCCCATACTCGGGCTGCTAGCTAGGCACAGCCATATCTGCACATAGTGACCCCTAGTCATATCTAGTAAACAGTCTCACCCTAGGCAGTCTCAGGATTGCAAACTATGTATCCTTTGCATGTATAACCCTCCCTCATTTTTGTAAATCCAAAGAATCGAGGGCATTGGTCCCCAAAATTTTTGGATATCCCTCATGGGATAAGTATCTGTTCTAAAGATTAGACTTGGTGGCACGAAATGATGTCCAGTCCCGTAGACAGCTGGACACAAGTTGTATGAGCAGTAATTGTCCACAACCCTGCTCAGCCTCCAGCCGGTCCTGCAGAACCTATGACCCGGGATTAAACACATGACTGTGATGCACGTCTCCCCATGTGCATTATCGGGAATATATACCTTTCACATTCGCATAGCCCCACATCACACATACATGCATATAAGTAGTTGTCAAGTATGTGTCCAATTCATAAATATGTATACTTGCAAATGTATACATATGCATCTCAGAAACATATGGATAGTAACATGTACTATACATATGTACACCACCCAACTGTCACATGTGTTGCCAGTACTGTGGAATGGCTGTAGTAAAGTCATATATCCTAATTACCATCAATAGAGAATGTATCACGGATGGTTTAGTGGTAAAACCAGTGAATATGGTGTTCCTGTTCCTGGGTCCAAGCCATGCAAGGGCTAATTTTATATGATGGCCACAATAATGGCAGTCAGATATAGGGTGATTAAGGCGCTTTAAAGCAGACATAAGTAGGGTTACCACCTGTCCCACTTTGCGAGGGACAGTCCCTTTTTGGGCAGTTGTGTCCTGACCAAAAATATTAAAAATGGCAAGTGTTCTGAGATTGTAGGATATAATTATGTCCCATATTTCATGCAATAGTTGTATAAAATAGTTATTTCTGTATGTAAAATACCTAAATGTTACAAGAAACAGAATAAGCTTTCATTTAGGAAAAAAAGTAAAGTTCTATCCTTTGTACTGACCATGAGTATGTGTCGGCCTGTAAAAATCTGATGTGTGTCCCAAAAATGTCCCACTTTGGCCATTTGAAAAGGTGGTAACCATAGACGTAAGAGGGTATGCAAGTGTGTATGTATGATGGTAAGTGGCGGTCATTCAACAGTATGGGAAATGTAAATAAGCATGTAGGTGTATATGCATGTGTATGTACAGACAGATATTTATATTTGTATATTATATATATATATATATATATATATATATATATATATATATATATATATATGAAGAATGAACATGGTCACAATATAGCAGTCATAATGAATGTGAAGGGAAACAGCAGCAGAACCCCCCATAATATTTAGTGCTGTCATATCAGGTTGGCCAGAGCTGAGTACACCTCTGCATCCCCAACCACAGGTAGGATGCTAAAAGTGGAACTAACTATGTCCCCGTGCTAAGTCTGACTTTCAAACAGGTACAAGGCAGTCCCTGTCAACAGTCAGATGAGCTGAAAATCGGAAGAATAATTGAACACCCTGACAATTATATGAACGTATGTCCCAGGACTATACGCTTGGGACGTCTGAATATACTTGGAGTAAGCCAACATACAGGACATGTCTAAATCAGTAGGGAATGGCACATGTGTAGTAGTGTGGTTTTTCCAAAAGGAAAATGTATGCCTGCTGTGTTAGTGAAGTGTTGAGGCATGTGTTCGGGTAACTATGAACCATGGGTATACATATAAATGAAGCAGAACACCAATAGTGTAGTGGTTAGAGCATCTGACTATCAAGCAGACATTGCCGGTTCGACTGCAGCACACACCATTTATGACGTGTAATCCGTATACGAGCATATCTTTCTAATTTTATGCTGTATAACAATATAATACCATTGAAATGTGAATTAGGGTTAAGTATCACAGTAAGAATGTAGAAGGTTTTTGCGTGACATGGATTGGCAGTTAAATGGAAAACCGCAGGTGAAAAGTGTTGTACTCACCCTTTGTTCAATGGCCCTTGTTCTGCACAGCAACACAATAAACCGTGTCGGCCAGGCTTGACACCAGGACCCTACACATCACAATCAATGTGATTTACCACTAAGCCATGGCAGTTATTCTTAACTTCAATGTTATCACAAACATAGCTGACAGCACAGTCATTCAACAGTATGATCAAAGTAATTAAATCATATAGATGTGTATGCATGCGTACGGACACACACACACACACACACACACACACACACACACACATATATATATATATATATATATATATATATATATATATATACATATATACATATCATCATCATCATCTTCTTTCGCCTGTTCCCATTAGGGGTCGCCACAGCGGATCATCTGTTCCTATTTCTTCCTGTCCTCTGGATCATGCTCTTTCACACCAACTGCCTGCATGTCCTCTCTCACCACATCCATAAACCTTATCTTAGGCCTTCCTCTTTTCCTCTTACCTGGCAGCTCCATCCTTAGCATCCTTTTCCCAGTATACCTAGCATCCCTCCTCAGCACATGTCCAAACCAATGCAATCTCGCCTCTCTTGCTTTGTCTCCAAACTGTCCAACCTGAACTGACCCTCTAATATACTGATTCCTAATCCTGTCCATCCTAGTCACACCCAGTGCAAATCTTAGCATCTTTAACTCTGCCACATCCAGTTCTGACTCCTGCCTTTTTGTCAATGCTACAGTCTCCAACCCATATAACATAGCTGGTCTCACTACCCTCTTGTAGACCTTCCCTTTCACTCTTATTGGTACCCATCTGTCACAAATCACTCCTGACACTCTTCTCCACCCATTCCACTCTGCCTGTACTCTCTTCTTCACCTCTCTTCCACACTCACCATTACTCTGAACTGTTGATTCCAAGTACTTAAACTCATCCACCTTTATCAACTCTACTCCCTGCATCCTCACTATTCCTGTACCCTCCCTCTCGTTTGCACACATATATTCTGTTTTAGCCCTGCTGACCTTCATTTCTCTCCTCTCTAAAGCATATCTCCACCTCTCCAGGGTCTCCTCAACCTGGTCCCTACTCTCACTACATATCATAATGTCATCTGCAAACATCATAGTCCACGGGGCCTCTTGTCTAATCTCATCTGTCAACCTGTCCATCATCACTGCAAATAAGAAAGGGCTCAGAGCTGATCCTTGATGTAATCCCACCTCCACCTTAAATGTATCTGTCACTCCCACTGCAGTCCTCACCAATGTCACACTACCCTTGTACATATCCTGTACCACTCTTACATACTTCTCTGCCACTCCCGATTTCCATATACAATACCACAACTCCTCTCTAGGCACCCTGGCATATGCTTTCTCTAAGTCCACAAAGACACAATGCAACTCCTTCTGACCTTCTCTGTATTTCTCCAGCAACACTCTCAGAGCAAATATTGCATCTATAGTGCTCTTTCCTGGCATGAAACCATACTGCTGATCACTAATCATCACCTCCCTTCTTAACCTAGCTTCCACTATTCTTTCCCATAACTTCAAGCTGTGACTGATCAATTGTATCCCTCTGTATTTACTGCAGCTCTGCACATCACCCTTATTCTTAAAGATAGGTACCAAAACACTTTTTCTCCACTCCTCAGCCCTCCTCTGACTTTCCACAATTTCATTAAACAATCTGGTTAAAAATTCTACTGCCATTTCTCCTAACCACCTCCATGCTTCCACTGGTATGTCATCTGGGCCAACAGCATTTCCATTCTTCATCCTTTTCATAGCTGTCCTTACTTCCTCCTTTCTAATCTGCTTCACTTCCTGATTCACTATCCCCACATCATCCAACCTTCTCTCTCTCTCTCTCATTCTCTTCATTCATCAGCCCTTCAAAATACTCTTTCCATCTACTCAACACACTCTCCTCACTTGTGAGTACATTTTCCACACTGTCCTTTATCACCCTTACCTGCTGAACATCTTTCCTAGCTCTGTCCATCTGTCTAGCCAATCGGTACAGGTCCTTTTCTCCCTCTTTAGTGTCCAATCTCTCATACAACTCTCTATATGCCTTATCCTTAGCCTTCACCACCTCTCTCTTTGCCATGCGCCTCATCTCCTTATACTCATGGCTACTTTCTTCATCTCTTTGACAATCCCACTTCTTCTTCACAAGCATCTTCCTCTGTATACTCTCCTGTACTTCCTCATTCCACCACCATGACTCTTTGTCCTCCTTCCTCTGTCCAGATGTCACACCAAGCACCTTCCTAGCAGACTCCCTTACTAGCTCTGCTGTAGTTAACCAGCTATTCAATAACTCTTCATTGCCTCCCAGTGCCTGTCTTAACTCTTCCCTGAACTCCACCTCACAGTCACCCTTTTTTTAACTTCCACCATTTAATCCTTAGCACTGCTTACACACTCCTCCTCCGCTTCTTGATCACCAACATCATCTTGCAGACCACCATTCTATGCTGCTTAACTACACTTTCCCCAGTCACCACTTTACAGTCTCCAATCTCCTTCAGACTGGCCCTCCTACATAGGATATAATCCACCTGTGTGCATCTTCCTCCACTCTTGTACGTCACCCTATGCTCCTCCCTCTTCTTAAAATATGTATTCACCACAGCCATGTCCATCCTTTTCGCAAAATCCACAATCATCTGACCTTCTGCATTCCTCTCCTTAACACCATACCTACCCATCACTTCCTCATCCCCTCTGTTCACTTCAACAACATGCCCACTGAAGTCTGCTCCAATCAATAGTCTCTCACCCTTGAGTACACTCACCACCAGTTCATCCAACTCACTCCAAAATTTTTCTTTCTCATCCATCGCACACCCAACTTGTGGAGCATATGCACTAACAACATTCATCATTACACCATCAATTTCAAGCTTCATAAACATCACTCTATCAGACACTCTCTTCACCTACAAAACACTCTTGGCATACTGTTCCATTAGGATAACCCCTACCCCATTTCTTCTGCCATCCACACCATGATAGAACAATTTGAACCCGCCTCCTATACACTTGGCCTTACTTCCCTTCCATCTGGTCTCTTGCACGCACAATATATCAACCTTCCTTCTCTCCATCATATCAGCTAGCTCTCTACCTATACCAGTCATAGTGCCAACAGTCAAAGTTCCTACCATCAGTACTACACTCCTAACCTTCCTCCTCCTCTCTTCCTGCCTTTGGGTATGCCTTCACCCTCCTCGTCTTCTTCGGCCAACAGTAGCCCAATTTCCACCAGCACCCTGTTGGCTAACAGTACTGGTGGCGGTCATTGTTAACCCGGGCCTCGACCAATCCGGTATGTAATTATGAAATGTTCTCCGCATCAGTAATTTGGCAGAGGCTTTACGCTGGATGCCCTTCCTGATGCAACTCTCCCCATTTATCCGGGCTTTTTGGGCGGTTGTGTCCTGTACAAATAATGTAAAATGGCAGACATCCTGAGATTTAATGAAAAATCTCCTATATTTATGTAATAGTTGCATAAAACAGTTATTCTGTATCTGAAACACCTAAATGTTATAAGAAACAGAATCTTCTTCTTCTGGCTTTTTCCTGGTTAGGGGTCACCACAGCAGATCACCTTATCCACTCATGACTGGCAGTGGAGTTTTAAGGTCTTGAGTTGCCAGCCCAGTGCCTGACCTTCCACAGAAGGCACACACATGCACACACTCACACCTAGGGCCAATTTAGAGTGTGCAATCCACCTGCAGCATGTCTTTGGGAAGAAACCAGAGCACCCAGAGAAAACCCACTCGACCACAGTGAGAATATGCCGACTGCACAGAAGGCACCCCAGCCGAGAATCAAACCAGACAACCTGTTGTTGTGAGGAGGCAATGCTAACCACTGCACCACCATGGCCACCCTATAAGAAATAGAATAAGCAATAAAATGCTACAAGAATAAGCTGTCATTTAGGCATAAAAGTGAGGTTCTGTCCTTTGTACTGGCTGTGGGTATGTGTCGGCCTGCAAAATCTGACATTTGTACCAAAAAGGTCTCACTTTGGCCATTTGAAAGGGTGGCAACCCTATATATATATATATATATATATATATATATATATATATATATATATATATATATATCTACAGAACGAACATGTGAACAAGAAAGCATTTATAATGAATGTGAAGGAAAATAGCAATGTGACACCCATATTATCTAGTGCTGACATATCAAGCTGGCCAGAGGAAAGTAGTCCATGCTGGGACTACCAAAAATTGTAAAGCGCAAATGGCCGTAATCCATAACCCCAGGAAAGGCACGTATGTGCAAATATTACATGGCGGGAGAGCCTGTGAATACATGAGGTGTGACAAAATATGTGTAGTACCCCAAACGCTCTGGAAAGGGCAATGTGTAAAGGTGTGTCATGGCTGTGATAACAAGTGGATAATGGCAGTTACACATGTAAATTCAAAACAGGTGGGGTGGAGGAAATATGGGTATGAAATTATGGATCCAGGCCTGCCAGGTTTGGATGGCCCAGTTCTAATTGTACCTCCCTGTGGAGGTCAGCGTGTTCGTAATAGGTATATATGCATACACACATGCAGACAGCAATATGTAAAAGTACATACACTGTAACACATGCATTCCATTTGTTGACATAAATAATAGGAATGTGCACATACAAACATCGACAGTAGATGGAATAATAGGCTGTGCAGAAGAGGGACAGAATAAAACTGCTAGAACATAGAGGC
>NC_056746.1:717325983-717333483 GCF_019279795.1 Protopterus annectens | reverse complement strand
GCTAGGCTGGTGAGATATACAGACACACAATAAAGGTAAATACAGCACTGCTTCCCAGACCACCGGCAGGAAACTACCAGTGGGAGAGTTCTGCAAGGTTTACACTTGAAACATGGACAGTGATGTCCTTTGTGGGACACCAAAAATTAGTGATTGGAGCCAAACCCTGTAATGATTGATGTGACCAGGCTGTAGATGTACACGGACCAGTAGGTTGTGCAAGCCTGATAACACATGGGTTGACACAACGTACGACATGTGTCCCGACCCAAGGAGAGTGGGTAGTGCGTATGGGTGTGTTTATACCCCACCTGCGCCAACAGTAAGGATGAGTGCTGTAGAGGAGTGACAGGTAGGGGAACTATGGGTATGCAATTATGGGCCTAGGCATGCTGGTGTTGGCTGGCAGAGCCATATTAGGACCGCCCCGTGGATGTAAGTAATATTCCGATGTGGGCATAGCAGACGTCCATACCTCCCAAACCTTAAGAGCACATCCACTGGATAGTCTGTAAACCATTGGGGGAACACATAGGGACCATACCATTGAACTGTCCCTGATTACCAGAGACGTCCTTTTTATGACTCAGAATCTAACTCTGTGCCACCTAAACCCTCCTAGAACTAGTGATATTAGGAGGAAAGGTGGCAGACTACAGGGAATGAATAATAACATGTAAGAGTCATAAACAGCATGTACCTCAGACAATGTGTATGAATACATATGCTCTTGGTCTGTCAATGTGTCAGGTTAATAGCACCAGACTTCTAAATGTGTCCCTGAGGTTGTTATGTAGTGTCCCTGATTCAGTGTTCATTCTTCCCCATTCGTATGAGAGGTCTGCTAGTGACAGAAAGTGCAAATTCCGCCGACTACCTTAGAAAAATGATAGAATAATAGGTTGGAGTTACCACCTGTCCACCTTTGCGAGGGACACTCCCCTTTGGGCAGTTGTGTCCTGCAAAATAATTGAAATTATGGCAAATGTCCTGTGATTTAGGACAAATATTTCCTATATTGTTTGTAGTAGTTGCATAAAACAATTATTTTGTATCTGAAACACCTAAATGTTATAAGAAACAGTATAAGCAACTATAATGCTACAAGAATAACATTTTATTTAGGCAAAACAGTGAAGTACTCTCCTTTCTACTGGCTGTTGGTATGTGTTGCCCTGCAAAGTCTGACATCTCTACATAAATGTCCCATAGGGTTGCCACCTTTTCAAATGCCCAAAGTGGGACATGTTCTGTAGAAATTTCAGATTTTCCAGGACAAAACATACCTACAGCCGTGCATAGTACAGAACTTTACTGTTTTGCACAAATAAAAGCTTATTCTAGTAACATTTGAATTGCTTATGTTACTTCACATAACATATAGAAGTTTCATATATAAAATAACTGTTTTATGCAACTACTAAAGGAATTTAGGATATAATTTTGTCCTGTAATCTCAGGATATTTGCTATATCTTGATTATTTTTGGAGGACACAACTGCCTAAAGAGGGACTGTCCCTCGCAAAGTGGGACAGGTGGTAACCCTAAAGTCCCACCTTGGCCAATTGAAAAAGGTGGCAACCCTATAATATGTATGCGGTAGCATGACTCGGCCAATGGATGTGGCTCCCAAAACCCATTTACTTGTCTGTATTGAAGAGTCTTGGTTCCCATGTATCAGCCAGATGGGAGCAGATGGGAGCAGATTGTATGAGGAACACACAAATAATATGATTAAATTACTGGACAGGCCGCCGATTCCGTACGCCATGCCATCGCCTAATGGGCAGCCATTCCTGATACTGTAGGCATGTAATCTGATGTAATAGGCATCACAAGATAATATTGTGGTCCTTGCTCCCACCCAGGGGTGTGAGTGTCAGATGCAAGCACCAATGTCGGTGCATTTGCAAGTGCAGGAGCGAGCGGGTGTAAACCTGTTTGGCTACCAGTATGCGCGTATTGCACTGGTAAAACAATGTAGAGACTAACCGAGTGTAAGAAGCTGTAACCAGAGGTCAGCATTGCTTAACACTGCGCAAACCCACACACACCTGCTCCCAACTGTTATAATGTGCCTTACTCCCTCCATATCCAATGGCCTTGTTCTGCCCTGCAACCAAATAAACATCCTCTGCAAGGCACGGAACCAGGACCCTGCACACCACAGCTAATGTGATTTACCAATAAGCCTTGGCAGATATACAGACAACGGACAGTACCACAAACATATACAGTGCAGTCATTCAACAGTAAAGGAATGTATCCCATCATGTAGATGTATATGTGAGTGTTTATGTCCAGCATATAGGTAAATACATATATAGAGACATATCAGGAACATACCATGTGGCAACAAAGCATTACAAATGAATGAAATGGGAAACACCAGTGATGCCTGTATTATGTAGTGGTATTGTTCTATGTGATCTCAAGACTCCCTCAAACAGACATGTGTCATTCATACACGCAAATAGTTGTACATTGGCTGTATACATCACTCTGTGCATGTAATGTACATTAACACAACAGTACCTGTCCAATCATTATGTGTGAACAGTACTCTTGCAAGGTACTATGTGCAACATCATCATCATCATGATAAAGGTAAAGGGGGTAACCATAGAGGGACTGGTAGTGTTGCATGTACAATGGGGTCATCCTCATCCCGTGTACCTGGACCATTTAGGAGTGATGTGCATACCAGGATTGTGCACCAGAGGGACAGGGGTGAGGATAACAGGAGTATGTTGTGATGCATATTACAAGGGTTACAAGTGTCCAGTGGGCACGTGTGTGAAATGGACAGCTATGTATAGAGCAGATGTTGTCCTAGGAGCCGATTGGTCTTATATTTCTGTAGGTGAGGGTCTAATATAGGGGAAGGACTGTAGGTATGGCCATGGAGGATAGGTAGGGTAGGATCACAGACAAGACAGCATACAGGGTTGGTATATGACACGTGGGGGGATACACCCCAGACGGGGATGGGTGTTTGGCATTCACAAGCCCATGGGAACAGTAAGACAGAGGTCCCCAGCCATGGGCAGCTCCCACTGCACCTAAACAGCTGCAAAGGAGGCAGTGCTGGGGCTCTCCAGGAGTGGCAGCATCACCCTGTAAATGTGACACTCCACCCTTTAGCTTGCATATCTGGCTTTTAAGCCCATTAGTGAGCCCCCAACGCAACATGTCCGGGACCGCATGACAGCAGACATGTACCTGTCTGGTCCTGCTCCCAGGGGGCACATGCTCCATCCTCAGTGGTGGTATCACCAGAAGGTGGTGCAGAGCCATCAGAGGTTGATGTCCAAGGCTGGGCCCCAGATGTGCTAGTGCCCAGTGCCATGGTCAGCTGACATGGGACAGGAGGTTCTGCTGGGACCTCCCAACCCATTCAGCCTATGGTGTTGCAGTTTAAACCCACATATGGCTTAGTGATAGACAACAGCATACAGGATTACCTACAACAGTATGCATAGATATCACCATCAACCCAACACAACAGATGGTATACATTTGCAGAGGGAGCACAACACATGCATATATACTGCATGCCATCTGTACAATGTGTAGTAGATGTGTGACCACAGCTATGAACAGTTGCCCATTATGGGCTTGTCACTGGGATCCCCAGACAGTGTCTGTCATACCACTGTTTCATGTGACACATGTCCAGTCAGGGATGCAATGGCAGTAGCACATCCCTATCATCATGTACTGTCTGCAATCCTCACAGTATGCTCTTGCTGTGCACAGATGTGTGTTCAGTGTGTAGCACAGGAAGCAACTGGTTGCACACACTGACCAGTTCACAGATGGCCCTACAGATGGGGGTCACTCACAAACAGAATACTGTCATGTCTGTATTAAAGCATGCAGAATAGCCATTACCACACACATGTTAAACAGGCAGTACTCTCAATGCAGCATAGCTACACTTACATGATGTAGTCATGTGTGGCACATCACCCTCCTGTCTTTAGGCTATTTCCCACTGTGTATGATGTTTGAGGTACATCCAAATATCATCTGTGATACCGTGTCAGAACACCACATCCAGGTACCACTCACAGCGACTGTCATAGCCAAATACCAACATGTTTTCCCTAGATAGTATACTGTGTTTATTATGCAAATGGCTATAGGAACACCATCACAGCTGTTCCACCTGCAAGCAGCTAGAGGAAGACTGCAATAGGTGCAGAGGCTATCACCTGATCATGTCCATCACTTACAATACACATGCTGCTGCTGAGCAGGTGTACACCTTCACATCCGCCAGAGAGTGTATGGGTGGGACAGGCAAAGTACACCAGAGAAGAGCTTAGAGGCTTAACCCTAAGCATCGTCTGCTACATGCCTAACAGTACAGGGGTCAAACCCCTGACTGACTAGTCATTACTATTACATATGCCACAAAGGTGACATGTTGCTGTGCTGTAAGAACATATATGTGTGTAGGTGAGTGACATCTGCAACAGAGATATAGTAGGCATACATTAGGTGTGGCACACATGGCTGTCCACGTGAACGGATGCCATTGTCACCACCACCACACTTTCTAATGGACATGCATTGACATTCTTTGCCAGGGCCACAAATACATAACCTAACTACTTAGTTTGCCACACTGCAGTAATGCACAGGACTACATGCACCACAAGGGATATCTGGAGCTTCTGTGGGCTAGGGCAAGTGAAAGTGTTTGACATCTGTTGGTATGCCAACAAGGGTTAGACTGGGAGTGGCTATGGTTGGGAGCATCATAACCCACATGCAGACACAAGGTGCCAGGACTGACATGCATGTATGCATTGCTTCATGGGTGTGTAGTGGTTGGCTGTGCAAGATGGCTGTACAATGCCGGGTGAGGGGTAATCCTTGGCATCATGTCACCTGACAATGGTGTGCAGTGCAGGGGTGTAGTGTCTGCAATGTCCCACACAGATGGGTACTGCATGATCTGCCCTTACATCCTGGTTACCAATTTGTATGGCCATAGCTTTCAAATGCATGCCATGTCTGTGTTTGATAGTCCTTCACATGGACATTGCCTGGGATGTGCATGTCTCACAATACTATACAGTGACATATACAGGTGTACCTGGTTTGTCAAGCACATGATGTGTACACAGACTGTTATCCCCCCGATATGCCAATACTGGCCTGGTGTGGTGAAACCTGCTTATAGTGAGCAGGTCGGCCCTGCACCTGCATTGATAGTATGATACAGGTTTTCCCTGGTGTCAGTGGCATTGGTCCATACAAGGCACATGTGTATGGCATTGTATGGCCTCTGTGGATCACATTTGATGGCACCACATATGTTGCAGGCATCCAGTGGGGAAAATAGTGAAGGAACAATGTCTGCAAATATGTGCCTATTGTACTTCTGTACAGGGTACCATGTCCTCTGTAGGCCACTGCATTCACACCATGCCTACTATCTGTCATCAATGTGCATGGTACTAGTAACATAGCGGGATATCCTAGGCAAGTGTGTTAGTGCATGGCATATGGGTGCAGGACATATACTGGGTACTAGTATGGTTGCATACTTTGTTCACCAGGCCTTTTGCCAGATGTAGGGGTATAGCTTGCCAACCCAGTCCCATGGCTGACTGACAGCTGTACTCCACGTGAGGTGGCCAATGTGTCATAAGATGGACACCATATAGGAAAACTACAAAATCACCTCCCCAACATGTCCAATGGTAAGACACTCACAGCCACCTGCACAGGCTCTGACAGACAAACACACACTTGCCATGTCCTGTATATGAACCCCTACCTAACATATCACACTGCAGCAATATGCTTTTAAGGCATGTGTCATGGCAAATACGGGGTTACAGCACACCTACAAGTGTATACTTAGGTGGGTGACAACAGCAAGATTAACAAAGGTGGTCATGTGATTTGTACAGAGAGTATATACTCTACAAAGCACTGTACTTGTCTTATGCAGGCAGAAATACACACACACTTGGCATGTCTGGGATTAGAACACTGACCTAACTACTGTAGCACACTACAGCATTACACAGTTACAGAACACGCTACTCAGATTACTGGATTACAGTACTCCCAGAGCTGTATTTCTAGGTGGGTGACATCATCAGCCTTGCCAAAGGTGGGTATAGGAATGGTATGGAGTGTGAACAGTCTAAAAGCATTATTCAGTCCTCAGGCAGAGGGGGACAAACACACACACACACACTTGGCAAGTTTGGGATTAGAACACTGACCTAACTACTTTATTACACTACAGCATTATGCAGTTACATAACACACTAGCAAGTTTACTGAGTCACAGCACTCCCATACGTGTATTTGTAGGTGGGTGACATCATCAGCCTTGCCAAAGGTGGGTATATGAATTGTATGGAGTGTGAGCAGTCTAGAAGCATTATTCAGTCCTCACGCAGACAGGAACAAACACACACACATTTGTCAACTCTGGGAGTAGAACACTGACCTAACTACTTTATCACACTACAGCATTACACAGTTTCAGAACATATTACTGACATTACTGAGTCACAACACTCCCAGAGGTGTATTTCCTAGGTAAGTGACATCATCAGCCTTGCCAAAAGTGGGTATAGGAATGGAATGCCGTGTGAGCAGTCTAAAAGCATGATTCGGTCTTCAGGCAGATGGGGACAAAAACACACACACACACTTGGTCAGTCTGGGATTAGAACACCAACCTAACTACTTTATAACACTACACCATTACTAACATTCTACAGAGATTATTGGATTATGGTACTCCCAGAAGTGTATTTGTAGGTGGGTGACATCATCAGCCTTGCCAAAAGTGGGTATAGGAATTGTATGGAGTGTGAGCAGTCTAAAAGACTTGTTCAGTCCTCAGGCAGACAGGGACAAACACACACACACAGACACTTGGCAATTCTGGGAATAGAACACTGTCCTAACTACTTTATCACACTTCAGCATTACGCAGTTACAGAACACGTTACTGAGATTATTGAGTCACAGCACTCCCAGAGGTGTATTTCTAGGTGGGTGACATCATCAACCTTGCCAAAAGTGGGTATAGGAATTGTATGGAGTGTGAGCAGTCAAAAAGCATTATTCAGTTCTCAAGCAGACGTGGACAAACACACACACACTTGGCAAGTCTTGGATTAAAACACCGACCTAACTATTATATTACACCACAGCATTATGCAGTTACAGAATGTGCTACAGAGATTACTGGGTCACAGCACTCCCAGAGGTGTATTTCTAGGTGGGTGACATCATCAGCCTTGCCAAAGGTGGGTATAGGAATTGTATGGAGTGTGAGCAGTCTAAAAGCATTATTCAGTCCTCAGGCAGATGCGGACAAACACTTGGCAAGTCGGGGATTAGAACACCGACCTAACTACTTTATTACACTACAGCATTACACAGTTACAGAACATGCTACAGAGATTACTGGGTCACAGTACTCCCAGAGGTGTATTTCTAGGGGAATCAGCCGG